>NC_137911.1:28323989-28461489 GCF_963457725.1 Sprattus sprattus | reverse complement strand
GGTTTTCATTTAAAAAAATCTCTTTGTTGGGATTATACTACAGGACTATGTTACACCTGAACTCTACGGACCATATTTATGAATGGCAATAAAACCATGTCCATTCAAATCGGTGGGAGTTTAATAGTGAGCCTAGACATGCACATGTAAGGTCGTTTTGCTTCCCCTTTAAACGTCTCACAATTCAAAGATTCGTTCTTTCCTTACGGTGCTTCGTGCCCGTTGTGTCACAACTGTAAAGGACTGCAATATGTTTTTAACATTTTTGGAAAACGATGTTTCCTGTGTGACGATGCGATCTAGGTGTGGCATGCTAGTGGCGGTATCTTTTTATATCTCTTATTTAGGTAACGCCTCATATGGACCAAAATTGCACTTAAGTAACCACAGGAATCATATATGACCATAAGTAAAGCATCATACTCTAAAACACAAGGTATGTTAATTGAAACGGTCCAAGCAGGTGTCGCTATATAAAAGCGCATTTCAATCTAGCTACGGGTAAACGTGGTATAATTTAAACAAATCCTTAGCAATGGGTAGCCTACATTGTTATGCATGTCAGCTTTTATAAATGAGCTATAATTTAAGAATTCATAGATCAGGTTTTGTAAATGGTCTTTGTCAGCCAGGAAATAATATAATATGCTGTTGATATGATTTGGACTCCATTCAGATAAGTTGAATTGCATCTAGTGTATCTGCCTTGTGCAAATAGGTTACAGTGGTCTAGTCCCAGAAGATCTCTTAAAGATACCAGTGGCAGTTTAGTGAGAATCTGTGTTGACAGTTTGTTCACAGCCTTTGTGAGCGGTGTTATATCAACATTGGGTATTTAACGTCCCAGAGGTATCGCTACATGTGTATTTGCAGTAAATGCAGTGGACATATAGCCCCTTTAATGGACCAATGGCCAATGTGCATTAGTCAGCAATAACGCACGGCTTCTCATATAGTTGACTATTCACTAAGCCCCTACAGTCAGCTTTTGAATGAGAGGCTTGTAGCATAGTAGGTTCACACTCTCAACTCAAGGGCGGATTGGCTCCGACACCAGACTCCTGGCATATCTTTCGGATTAAGATCAGCAAGCATTTCTTAATTGGCTGAAAGCCATTCTTGTGCCCATTGGCCGACAGCAGCGGGTGTGCGACCACCTGACCCTGGGCTGACCATATCTCGCACCCTTGGCCCAGTGGATGGAATTTCATGCTGATCCAACATGCCATGCTGTGAGCCAATGGGTGAGCCCTTGAAGCTGACCATGCTGTGTGACTCATGACCTAGAGTGAACCCTCCTCCCCCCCCCACCACGATCATCATTGCCCTCACACCACTGTGTGACATCAGACATCGAGATCGCACCACTGTAGGGGGATCTCCAGGGTGGACATGAAGATAGGCGGTAGGCGTGTTTGGCTTTCTCACAGTGGCCGTTATTCCTCTGGTCCCCAATTGTTACATTTTCTAACTCTTTCGGAAGGAATGTTGGACAGGCTGTACAGATTTGGAGAGGGGGTGGGTGTCCAAGCATCACAGCTGCTGACCGAGGAATGTCCCTTGAGGCCAGGGGTTTTAAACCATTATGGATAAGGAGGATACACCATTATCATCCCCAAAAACTATGACAAAAATAAATGAATTTCAATCGAATACATAAAAGAGGTAAATTCATTTCAAATTGGGAAAGAACCAGATGTCAACAAATATGAGGTGTTGGGAAAATCTGGACAGTAAAATGGCTCCCATCACAGTAAATATACTTAAATTTTGGGAGCAATAAAATGTGTAGAATTTATAGCTCCTGGTACCTGCCCTATGCGGTTTGGATGCAGATTCACTTCTTCTCCCCTCTAAAGTAGCTTCCCCGTGATGTAGTTCATAACCTGGTGGTCTAAGCCTTGTAGAAGCTCGTGAATGGGATATCGGATAATGGGATACTCTCTTCTCACCGCGGCCAAGTTCGCTCTCTCCCTGTGGATAGCCTGAATGCTGACGGGGTGTAATCCTTTTGGCTCTGTGTTGTTTCTGTGTTCCGCAGAGGGAGCCGAGAAGGGACCATTTGTCAATCTGCAGCAAGATCTGCTTTGCCATCGGGGGCGCCCCCTACCAGATCACGGGCAGTGCCCTCGGCTTCTTCCTCCAGATCTACCTGCTGGACGTGGCACAGGTGAGTTTCCTCCAACACACACACACCTCCCCCTCACACACCCACCTCCTCTCTCACACACATACACACACACCTCCTTTCCCCCTCTCTCACACACACACACACACCTCCCTCTCTCTCGCACACACTCGCACAGGTGAGTTTCCTCCACGCAGAGGCCTCCACTTATGGGCCGTTTACAGGAAGCCTATTTTGTCTGCGTCCGAAATGAAACTTATACAGATAGCCCTATCGTAAGGTCGAACCCTCTCTATCCGCACACGGTATCTGCAACGATTCGAATCGGGGGTCGAAAGTGAGTAGATTTGAATCTGTACGGGGGCTTAGAGAGAGCTCTGTGGAACATGCCCTCATTTCAATGCTATTTTCCATGCCGTTGTTATTGTGTGCTCACTCTCAGGTTTTAGGCCTTGGTGTCTGTCTTTGAGCCTTGAGACAGAGGTCATTGTTCAGTGTGCCATATGCCTTTTTTAAAGCTGAATGTGATGTACAAAGGTTTGGCTTGACAGTACTTTGAAAATCTGAATCTGAAATAAAGTAACTCTTTACCTTAGCAAAGTGTAGGTCATGATCAAAGTTCTTTGAGAGCAATGTCCTGATGGAGAAACAAAAAAAAAACCATTACCACAAAGTATTTCATGATGGACTGAAAACTGTAGCAACGTAACTTTCATCAGTGTCCTTCACCAGCTGGTTGCATACAGTGAACATGTCTCAAGGACTCCAACAAACATACAACGTGATTTATGGTGTCGGACATATGTCAAGAGCCTCAGTTATTGGACGCCTACTGCGCTACATTGTTACGCTATTAGAGGGCACCACAGGGGTCTCAACATCAGGACAGTCAGCAGGGCACTGTGTGTGTGTGTGTGTGTGTGTGTGTGTGTGTGTGTGTGTGTGTGTGTGTGTGTGTGTGTGTGTGTGTGTGTGTGTGTAGGGGGATTAGCGTGGCATGTTTTAATTGAATTAACTTGAGAAGGATGTTAACAAAGAGGGTTAGGACCTGAGTTAGTTTAAGATTTCTGCGTCTTAATCTGTTTTGAAAGCCCTGCATGCACCTGAATTTGAAATTGGTTCAATATTTAACAATATTTACCCCCTCTTTCTCTCAAGCTGGACCCATTCTGGGCCTCCATCATCCTGTTTGTGGGCCGCGCATGGGATGCTGTTACAGACCCAGTTGTCGGCTTCCTGGTGAGCCGGAGCGAATGGACTCGGTTCGGACGAATGATGCCCTGGTACGTGTCCGTTTCATTACTGAATGTAAAACTGGAAAAAATGGAAACTAACATTGAAAGAAGTGGATACTTTAAACTTTTACTGGATCCCGTAGGAAGGAGGGCAAAAACATATTTTCAATCGATTTTCGGCTTGACTAACTTCCGTTGTGTGTAACATCCCCATTGTCATGGTTTTGGTTATTAAGAATGTTCAGACAGTCGGCACAGGAAGTTTCTGCCTGACGTAGACGGCATGGCCATTGTTTTTTGCTGCTGTTGTTTTTTTTAGGTGCATTCCTCATAAGGGAGGATGTTGGGTAGAGTGCTAGGAAGAATGACTAAAGGGGAAAGTTATTGTTTGAAAGGTATGATTGAGAAGTACAGTATACCATTGATGCGCAGCAATCAAACACTTAAGTGTCAGTTTTAGTGTTCAGCAATGTCAGCCATTGTGGAATGTGGTAAATGCTACCGCTTCCTGCTAAGAAAATGGGCAGATAGGCATCTACTGAAAGTCAAACCTTCCGCCCTGACCTCCTTTGCAACAAATGTGTTTTGAGATTCTGACAATGTAAGAAGTATCAAGCATTCGCCAGTATTACCAGTTTAGTCCCCATTCTCAAGGTTGACTAACTGCGGTCCTGATAATAAAGAACGAAGAAAAACCAATTGAAGCGGCCACGACTCCTACGTAAAGTAACTTTAGCCCTGGGTTTGAATTCTTGTTTAATCGAATCCAATGGAAGGGCCAGCTTATATATCCTCCCAGGGAGGTGGCCGCGTAGCTTTCAATGCCCTGCCATAAAAAAACATCCAAAACATAAACCAGTATACACTTCCTCAGGGGGTTACCCTGGAATTCGATGCCCTCAGCACAGTGCAGGCGTAAAACTCTCATACTCAGATCTTTTAGTATTTGACTGATGGATTCACGTAGCATTCACTGCCCTCAGCGCAGTAGTAGTGCGCATTGACGCAAGCACCAGATATTTCCAATTAGGGCTGGGCGATTTTTCGATTTCGATTTTAATCGCGATGTAATTTTTTTCTACGATTTTATATGAGACGTTCGATTAGACGGCGCCTTAAAAAAAAAAAAAAAAATCAATGTTTTCACAGACCCGCGAATACAGCGCCGCACGTAGCCCATGGGCGTCGCGACAATGTAATTGGGGGGGGACAAGACCCCCTCACTTTTCAAAACAAGTCGTTTCGACCCCCCCACTTTTGCAGTCAAAATAGTGCGTGCGTGACTGCTGGTCTACTAGTCCATTATTCTTTCCATTGCTTCACAATTAAATCCGTTCAACTTTATCAGTGGGGAATACCCACAGCAATATAAATCCACTCCGCATTTTCCTGGTGTACTACGCAGCCTCATCACGCACGCAGATTCAACTGTCATTAATGTTCATTCATTCTCTGATTTGATCGGAGCGTCGCGCTAGAAGCAGACCACAGAAATGGACATACGGATTTTTTTTTCGAAGAAGAGGAAAGTAAGTCAGTGTTGCCCAAGTTTTACCTGTAGTCGACAATTAAGGACCACCCAATGGACATTATCTGGCTATAATCGTATTGTTATTACCATAACAACCGTGAGCTAATCTGGCGTTAACGTTAGCTAGCTAATGGCAGTTTTTCTAACGACAGCAGCGACTAAACACACACTCACCAAAGAAGATTTTTTTTTTAATGTGTCACTCACTTGTATACCTCTCTTTGACTCACACACGAAAGATGATGTCAATGCCACAAATAAAATGAACATTGGTGTGCTGGGCATGCTGTCAAGCTTTGCCATGTATGAAAACTATTTCCCCTACGTGAACCGTTTACTTCTGGCAGCTTCCATCCTTAAAGACTTTGGGTTTCAATACACATTTGGCCATTTCTGACCTGAACAGTCATACTTTAATGAGGTGGTCAGTTTGAATGTAGCCAACATAATTATCAGGCCACCAAACCTATATCAATTGTGAATTTGATATGCTGATAACATGATTTACATCTCAGAGAAAAACATGGTAAAATGCACCAGAATGCGGGTATTTGCATGTACGTTTTTCAAAAAAATTTGGGGTGATTTTGTTCATATCGTGATATAAAATCGAAATCGAAAATTTTTGGGGGAAAAAATCGAAATATAACTTTTTCCCATATCGCCCAGCCCTATTTCCAATTAACCGGTATGGGTAACTACAGGATCAGGCTAAATATCTGCACATAGAGAAAGCCCTTAATCACTTTCCTGTCACGTCACAATGATCGCAGCACTAATTTCCTGTCCTGTCACGTCACAATGATCGCAGCGCTCGTTTCCTGTCCCGTCACAATGATCGCAGTGTTCGTTTCCTATCCTGTCACAAGGATCGCAGCCTTCCTTTCCTGTCTCAATGACTGCAGCGTTCACTTAGACTCCCAATGACAGGATCGGAGAGAACCACTCACCCCGCTTGTAGGACCAATTCAGCAGATTTTAGATTTGAGATAAATGTTATTAAATTTCAGTTTAGATAATTACATATTTTAGTCTACTTTAGTATTAATATTTGTATTGTAACTGCAGAATATTTCTTGAGATATGAACCAGAAATAATGCTGAAAGGTCAATAAACTATACAAATAATGATGTCCCAACAGTGGGTGATGAATTTAATTTAAATTTGAATTCAAATCAAGATCATTCCAGTTTTATGAGATCAACTGTGTGCTCTGCTAAAGTCTAACTATGGTTATAAGAGCTGACGAGAGCAGATCATGGAATCAAACTTGAGATCGGAACACTTGGAAAACTTGGGCCAGCTCCCAGATTGATGTGCTGTAGCCACGTCACTATTTTGAGTCTGCCAGCTGTTGGATATGTCAGCATGAACTGAGCCCCACTGATGAGAACATGCTGAGCTTCACAGTAGCATTCGGACTGTTCAAGCACATCCATATTTACACTCGCTTATATGATCACCTTCGACACCCCCACAGTACCAGGCACTACTGTTGTAAACTTCATAGACCACTGCACTGTTTGTTTTTATATTGTTTTTATATTGTGTTGTTATGTAGATTTTGTGTAAGCACATTGAGAGCCAGTTCACCAGGTCAAATTCCTCGTTTGTGCAAACTTACTTGGTCAATAAAATCTGATTCTGATTAAGCATTGTTTTTGTAAGTAGCTCTAACTGGCTGTCAGGAGAGCTACATTAGACTAGTTTCAGTTGGTCTAGATGGGAAGAATCAGAGGGGAATTTCTATGGACATGAACTCTCTATGAACACATGGTCCCCAAGAGGCATTTATGAACATATTACAAGAAATAATTAAAGCATATTGCACGGAGGAAGGAAACATGGTTGAAATCGATGCGTACAGAATCAATGTTCATGCAATGCTGGGGAGCTCTTATGACTCGTTGCCTGAGTCCCAACAGAAGCATGTGCTGTGTAGTCAGCGGAAGGGAAACCGAAGGTGGGGGAGGGGTCCTCTCTGATTGGTTAAGCCCACACCACACCACAAAATGCAGCCAATCAGGTTGGCAAAAGGCATTAGTGGCTTCGAAGAATGACAGTTGGAGCGGGGGCTCGACCGAAATGGCATGAGGTTACTATTGGTTAAGTGAAGGGCATATTCTTGGCTGTGTCAGTGAGTTCATTGTTGTCATTGTGACTTGAGATTTTCTTTCCCCTCAGTTTGGGTATTAATGCCTCATTAACCCTGGCTATCACCTTAAAACGCTGCTCTATAATATAATAATATACATAAATATAATATATATATAATATAATATAATATAATGATTTAGGTGTTTTGATTGTTCATATTAATTATTTCTTAAAAAAATAATTAATGTGAGATTAAACAAAGATATTCCCCTGAAATGCACAATTTATGCATACAATTTTGATGATTTTCAGCCATAAGTTAGCCTTTCCCCATACTTGCCTGTAATGTAGTAATATCACTCAATAAAACAAAGAATAAAAAAAAAATATATTTTTGAAATTATTGAAATTATTAAATGAAATGTACTTTTTCATATGGTGACATTTATCAAGTTGATAGTGGGCTATCTGACACATGGAAAGGGTCCTGTCTTATCTTTTCAGTCCAACACCCCCCACCGCCCCCCACCCCACCATACCCTGTGAAATTCCACCTCACGGGTATCAGCTGACTGTTTCCAAAATAAATATAGGTAGCTGTTATGAATATGTCAGTGGTGTGTGTGTGTCCAGGTTGAGGTTATTGTTGTATAGATTGTAGCATGTTTCTTCCTCATATGTGAGAGCATATCTGTGTTTATGCATGGAGGTTTCACAGTACAGAAGTCTGTATTCTTAAATTTCACGTGCGTTTGTGTGTGTGTGTGTGTGTGTGTGTGTGTGTGTGGGGGGGGGGGGGGGGGGGGGGGGGTTTGATTTGTGTATGACCTTGCATTCATATCCTGGTCACATACCCCAAAGTTGTACAGGTAGTCCCATGTCACATCTGTGTCATCTCAACCTAGAAACTTACGTACCGTTGAAAACCTGTGACCTTTTTTGAGTGGCTGTTCCGACTTTAAGAACAGTTCGGATGCTTTTTTTTAAATTATTATTTATCTTTTTCAGAAACGCTGTTCTTTATCCCCTGTCACATGTCTGCCCACGCTAAAGCCACTGTTGGCAATACTTATTTGAAATGCTTAAGATGGCCATCTCTACGGGGCAATGCAAAGGCACCTCTGTGGACCAAATATTTTCCATCTGCACCACGTGCTTTCCAGGGAACGTGGACTCCTGCTGTAGCAAGGTCTGGCAGAGGTCGGCAATAAAGGCAAACAATGTGTAGAATGGCTTTGAGTTGCGCAACACTGGTCATCGCTGTTGAAGCCGCCGCGATCCGAGGCGCTGTTTTGACGGCTCCCTGCACCTCTGCTTGGTTCGGAGGTTAAGTGCGTACACTTTTGTTTTTCGTCCGCGTTAATCCCAGCGGGCTTCTTTCAAATGCAAGCAAAGGCTTCCACAGGGGGGTAGGGTGGTGGTGGGACACACACACACACACACACACACACACACACACTTCACATCAGCCTGAGTGCACAGAGGGAAAAGCGATGCTCGTGTGAACGCAGACCTGTTTTCTCAGGTTTCCTTAACCAACCATGAGAAAGAACCTTTGTCCAGTGATGATGAACTTGAACTGCTTGTCCTATCCATGTCTTCCTGTGGCCATGGTGTCTTGGCAGTGCTGATGAGTTTCTCAGCCTCAGTTTTTTTCTTTTCTTTGATCAGGTACAGAGAGCTATGAGATCGTGAGATCCTCTTGTCTTTCTCCTGGTTTTGGGCTGCTGTAACCTTTTGTGTTTAGTTTGAGACCACTCCTGTGTTTGGATAACAAGATTCACACGGTTTCCTCTGACAACTGAATTTGATTGGCATTTCATATCTAGGCCAGGTTATTAAAAAAAACAAGTTTACGTCTGTTGGAAAGATGGGCAAGTTCACGCTTGTCCTCACAGTTGTTTTTCATGCCTGCGTGTGTACTAAGCAATGCACTGAGTAGACCCTGCCTTCCCCAATAGTTCTTAGATGTTTAAATGAATTATTAGATCCATAATCTTATTTAAACGTATTTAAATGTTTGTGTTTTTAGGATCCTCATCTCCACTCCGTTTGCTGTGATGACTTACTTCATGATCTGGTTCGTTCCACCGGTGGAGGAGGGGAAGGTGATCTGGTACCTGGTGTTCTACTGCCTCTTCCAGTCCCTACAGACGGTGGGTCTCCATCTTTGTCTCGCCTTCTTCCTCCGGCTATCACCGTCACACAAACTTACACAACCTGTATATTTTGAGTAATATGTGTAAGCACAGTGAGAGCCACTGCACCAAGACAAATTCCTTGTTTGTGCAAACTAACTTGGCCAATAAAAGCTGATTCTGATTCTGAACCTAAGAGTTACACACACTGAGTTGTGTGGCCTTGTGCTAATTTTGTATTAATAATGAATGTTTATTTGTATTTTTACAGTGTTTCCATGTGCCATACTCGGCACTCACCATGTTCATCAGCTCAGACCAGAAAGAGAGAGACTCCGCTACCGCCTACAGTGAGTCCTGTCACAGTTGTTGAGGGGAGAAACTGATTTTAACATGACCCAGCCTTTTAAGATGCCAACAGTGTTACTTACAATTCTTAAAGGTAGATAGATAGATCGATAAATAGATCGATAGATAGATAGATGGATACTTTATTAATCCCAGGGAAATGAAGGTCATCCAGTAGTTTATACACTTAACTCACAAACATACATACATGAATCACAATAAAAACAATACACATAAGGAGAACATGTACACAGGGAGTGGGGTGTTTACAGGAAAAGTGCATTCCTTGTATTTATAATACATTACAAAATAGTGCAAATAGGGTAATCTGGTATTTAGCCGTAGCAAGTATGGTCTACTTCTGGTAATACCTACCACTACCAAAAGTCTACTGTACACAATCATATACAAAGAAAAGAAAAGAAAACATAATATCAGAAAGATAATAAACTTAAGTTTAAATTACTTCTATGCCCATTGTTAACGGAAAAATGCTGAGCGTTTGCCACGCATAAGAATGACAGCCAAAACACACAGTGGTCTCAAATGCAAGAACGTGGTTTAGGTGGACTGCAATGGTGCAGAGGAACAGTTCTTGTAAGCAATTTCTTTACTTAGGTGCAAATGACCGCAACATCCTAATCTGGTGTGATGGACTGAGTGTTGGCTGGCTGATGTTGGCTGCTGGTACCAAAATAACAAATTATATTTAGCTAGTGCTACAGTGCCGCTTTTGAAGTTGTCCTTTTCAACTGGCCCTCAAAGATGGCATTCGTTGCCATAACGTGTCCTATCGTGGGGAAACATGCTTAATCAGTATTTGTGGCATGTACCACAGAGTTGTATAGATAGATAGATAGATAGATAGATAGATACTTTATTGATCCCGCGGGAAATTAAGGCAATGGATACTTTATCGTCACCCTCATTGTTCTCTCGCTCCTGTGCTTGTCTCGTGCCACAGGGATGACGGTGGAGGTGTTGGGCACGGTGCTTGGCACTGCCATCCAAGGCCAGATAGTGGGTGGGGCGATCGCCCCCTGCCTCAGAAGTGAACTGGACACCCTGAACTGGTCGGACCTGAACTCCACTCAGCTGGGGTTAGAGGTCAACGTATCGGGCATCTCTCTGAACGACACGGTGAGTGAGGCGGGGACGGAGCAAGGAGGAGTTTGTCCACCCACCTACCTGCTGCTCACCTGGTGAACCATCCCGTGCTGTTCTTTCCCTAATGTGCTTCCTGTTGTCCCCATTTTCAGTTTGTTTATTTGATGAAGAGGGACAGTGTACATTAATAAACATTAAAATGTAAATGCACCCAATTGTAGCCAAAAGGCTAGTTTCCATTGGCAGTCCCCATGCCAGAGTGAAAATGGCTAAACAACTTAAAAAAGGCATTAACATTGACAAAATATAATAAAATAAAATAACGTTTTGCGTTCCGTTCCACAGAAACAAGCGTACATGATTGCGTCAGGAGTCATCGTCATCGTCTACGTGCTCTGCGCCATCGTGCTCTTCGTGGGTGTCAAAGAACAAGAAGGTGGGTGGAGTAGTCATTCCGTTAAAGAGCCGTGAAACAGCAAAGAGGCACTGATTGCTGGACAGTGACTCTTTGCTGCAACTAAATGTGGATGTGCACTTAGTTTTCAGTTGGTTGTATTGTGCTCCTTTCCATAGAAGGAATGTTTTTTGTGTTTGTTTTCCCCTAAATTGCATCTACATATATTTGTTTGACAGAATGTGCTTGTTGTGTGTTCTCCGTTTTCTTTACAAACTGGAATTACCATTAGTTATCAATATTTCCCAGATTGGTTGCTTCACATATTGCTTGCCTTACCTTTTTTTTTTCTCTCTCCTTCTTTTTCAGAGAGTGGCCGTCTGAAGGCAGATCGGCGCCTGTCATTCTTTGAAGGGATGCGTATGGTGATCGGCTTCGGCCCCTACATCAAGCTGGTCATGGGCTTCTTGTTCACCTCACTGGCCTTTATGGTAAGAGGCTCATAGTTGTGTCATCAGGAGGGCCTTTGTCCCAGCTGCCATAAAACTCTAATCTTATGACTTTACTGTTTTGCACTATACATCCTGTCTACATTGTTCATAACTGTATTGTATTGTATCGTATTGTCTGTACTTATTGTAAATGTGAGCGCTGCAAGATACCAGAATTTCCCCACGGGATTATTAAAGTATTTATCTAACTATCGATCTATCTATCTATCCATCAGGTATATACTGTAAACGGCACTCTTAAAAAGGCAAAATAATATGTTTGCATTGCTTTCATTGAAAAAAAGCTGGTTCTCTCAAAATGTCAAGTTGCATTGTGGTAGAATTGTTTTTGGTTGTTTTATGTTTTGGATACTGGAAACGATTAAACTGTTTGTTTGTTTGTTTGTTTGTTTGTTTGTTTGTTTGTTTTACCTTTTTTAGCTCTTGGAAGGAAACCTTGCCCTGTTCTGCACCTACACTCTTGGACTGCGGAATGATTTCCAGAATGTTCTGCTGGCCATTATGGTAAGAGTTCCAAACTTGAGACACGGGCTAGGCCTTCCTACACTCCCTCCAGTTACTTGGTATTCAAGGTTCAGGTTACTTGGTATTCAAGCTGTGCACTGCAGTTGTTGAAGTTAAAAGACAGGTTTGTTGAAGTCAGTCAGCTCAAGTAGCCACGGTTTTGAGGAAGATTCTCTGGATCAGTGTCCTTTTGTCTTAAAGACAAAGATCGCTACAGTAGGAAGCACTTAGCACTGATTCTGGACGCCTGCCTGAGAAGAGAACCTCTGTGCTACTCTGGGTGACCAGGGACGGTCGAGGGCGGTTGGCAGCACGTCGGTGCTAGTTTGAGGGAAGGTGACTTGTCGCCATGGAAATGAAACGAGAGATTTTAGGGTTGAGGGGACACATTCTGGTGGCATGTGGGAAACAGTCCCACTCTCATAAACACTGGCACTCACACACACACACACACACACACACACACACACACACACACACACACACTGGCACTTTCCAAGTAAGCAGGCAACCGTGCAAGAGGGAGAAACACAGAAGCCTTTGTGTCACAGCAGCCATGTGTATGCTCTGGTGAAAAGAACAACTTCTTTGGTATCTCTACAGTAACCTTTGCCTTTCCTGCCCGGTCAGCCCAATGTTTAGATTGCTTTCCTGAATATGGGGTTGGCCATTTCTTGTTTGTTTTCTTCTTCTTCTTTGACAGGCTGTAACAAAGCACTGGTTTGTTCTCTCCTATATTGAACTGGATAAAGCATGGTGACCTTACAGTATAAGACTTGTCAGTGTGCCATTTTTCAGTTTTGATCTACGGCAGGACAACTAGGAAGAGGCTGGTGATCATTCCATAGAGTTCAGAACGTACGTCAGAACAACAGGGTTTCCATGACGAGGGTCCTTGTTCCGGTGCGGGGACAAAAGGACCCAGAGTCACAACACTAAACACGTGCTAGCCCCCACCAGACTCACAACACTGAACACATGCTAGCCCCCACCAGACTCACAACACTGAACACATGCTAGCCCCCACCAGGCTCACAACACTGAACACATGCTAGCCCCCACCACACATCAGCTGACGGGCCTCCAAATAAGGAAATGACCCTTGGTCGTTAGTGGTAGTGTGTCCTAAGGAGGTTTTGTGGAAACCCCCTGGTGTGTGTGTGTTTGGGTGGGTTGGGTTTACTGAAGTGATTCACGTTTCTATTCTGGTGTGTTTGGGTGGGTTGGGTTTGTTCCTCATGGATTCTTGTTTGTTTTGGGTTTGTTGGAGTTTGTCATGTATTCTTGTTTCTTATTCTTGTTTGTTTTGTTCTTCTGTAGCTTTCCGGCACCCTTTCCATTCCATTCTGGCAGTGGTTCCTCTCGCGCTTTGGGAAGAAGACTGCCGTCTACTTTGGCATCACGGTAGCTACATGATAAATTAAACACATGTGTGTTTTAAGCTTGCATGGGTGTGAGTGTGTGTGTTTGTATGTGTGTGTGTGTGTATTTGAGCTGTTATTCATGTGTGTTTTTAAGCTTGCATGGGTGTGTGTGTGTGTGCGCGTGTGTGTGTGCATGGGTGTGTGTGTGTGCATGGGTGTGTGTGTGTGTGTGTGTGCGCGTGTATTTGAGCTGTTGTACATGTGTGTTTTTAAGCTTGCATGTGTGTGTGTGTGTGTGTGTGTGTGTGTGTATGTGTGTGTGTGTGTGTGTTTGAGCTATTGTTCATGTGTGTTTTTAAGCTAACACCTCTTCTTCTCCGACAGTGGGCCACGCCCTTCATGATAGCGGTCATCCTCGTCGAGCCCAACATCATCGTGGCGTACGTGGTTGCCGTGGCATCTGGTGTGAGCGTTGCCGCTGCCTTCCTCCTCCCATGGTGAGACATAGCTGTTCATCTTGTAGCTTTTTTTTCGGTACAGCATCTTCATTTAGTCAGTCTATCCGATCACGTTATCTTTCTCTGCAAAAAAATGCCTGTTGGATTTGTTCTGATCTAGCCATTTCTACTTTGCTTACAGAAAAAGTCCTTGTTTACTTATAATTGATGTATAATTTTCTTCTGGTCTTATGTAGGTCAATGCTGCCAGACGTTGTGGATGACTTTAAAGTGCAAAATCCCGATACTCAAGGCCATGAAGCAATCTTCTACTCTTTCTATGTTTTCTTCACCAAATTTGCGTCTGGAGTGTCATTGGGCGTGTCCACCCTCAGCTTGGAGTAAGTATTCTCTCTTTCTCTCCTCTGTCCCTCCCTCTCTCTGTCTGTCTCTCTCTCTCTCTCTCTCTCCTCTTTCCTCTTTCACTCTGTCCCTCCGTCTCTCTGTCTGCCTCTTACTATGTTCCTCTCTCACACAGAAGTCTATGCGTTTTGGTAAAAACAAAGAGCTTTGGGTTTGTGAGGGATGTCATTGGCATACTGATTTTTAACTGTTCAGGTCATATTAGCTAGTCCTTCATTGGGACCAGCAGACTGGACTGTAGTGGAGTGCCTAACTTTCATTGGGTATTTGTAGGGATAGGCGCGCTCTACATCCAAAACAAAGGCGATTTTGGGTGCTAGTAAAAGAGTGATAACTTGGAGTAGAAAAAAAACGCACTCTCAAGATTTGCTCATTGCTATTTCATTTAGACCTAGATCATTGTGTCACCTGTTGATGTCATGTGTTGATGTCATGTGTCACTTGTAACCCTTGACCCCTGTTGACAAAAAGCATCCATTTTGGTGTTCACGCTACACACTGACGATGGCTTAGGCCGAAACTTGCTGTGAATAAACTGGTCGAAATGAAATAGCAATGTGAAAAGCTTGAGAGTGCGTTTTTTTTCTACTCTAACTTTCATTGGGACCAGCGGACTGGACTGTAGTGGAGTGGAGTGGAGTGCGTAGCTTTCCTGCAGCGGGGTTGTTGTCCCACTTGCAAGAGCTTAAGCTTCCTGCTTAAGACTGTGCTTATGCAGCCGGCCCAGACCTACACAATGCAACAAGCAAATCCTTACTCATTCAACCCAAAGGCTCTCAGTTGCCCCCTTTTTTTCTTCTCTCTTGGTCTTATTCTCCACTCTTCCCCTCCCCTACTCTTAACACTTAATATTTATATATATTTTATGCTATTCCTACCGTTTTTTAGATATGCAATGTTGTTGTGTTTTATGTTGTCCCTCGTCGCACCAACAGGAGAAGCACTCCAAATTTCGTTGTATGTAAATACAGTGACAATAAAGGCTTTTCTATTCTATTCTATTCTATTCTATTCATCCCCCTCTCCACACCACTCCTCCACCCCTATTCATCCCCCTCTCCACTACTCCTCCACCCCTATTCTATCCTAGACTGTGCTTATGCAGCCAGCCCAGACCTACGCAATGCAACAAGCAAATCCTTACTCATTCAACCCAAAGGCTCTCTGTAGCCCCTCTTTTCTTTTCTTATTCTCCACTCTTCCCCTCCCTTACTCACGCATTCGTTATTCTCTCCATCCTTACAGTTTTGCCGGCTACGTGACCCGTGCCTGCACCCAGCCGGACCGGGTGAACTTCACCCTGAAGATGCTGGTGGCCCCGGCCCCTGTGGTGCTCATCATCCTGGGTCTCATCATATTCAAGACGTACCCCATCGACGAGAAGAGGAGGCAGGGAAACCGCAAAGTGTTACAAGAGCTAAGGTGAGGCATTCCGCAGACCACACACTGGCTTGACCACACATGTGTACGTACACACACACACACACACTCATGCATATATAAATACAAATATACAGGGGTTTTAAAAACAATCTGATTAAGGGATGACCATGTTACAAGAGCTAAGGTGAGGCATTCCCCAGACCACACACTGGCTTGACCACACACATGTGTACGCGCACACACACACACACACTCATGCATACATAAATACAGATATACAGGGGTTTTAAAAACAATCTGATTAAGGGATGACCATGTGCATTCAGACATCAGTATCCTTCACTTTTACAACATTAAGGAAGAGGAGTATCTTCTCTCAGATCCCAGCCCCCTGTATAAAAGATCACATAAAACACTAACATTTTATTTACATCTTATGTTTTTTATATTTTAGTGCCTCCACTATTCTCTGTCTTAGATGGTCTTTAGATTCCCGTCCCCCATTGAGAAGTTTAATATCACCTGTCTCAACCAGGTTCAAGGTCACAATTTGAGAATATTAAGTCCGGGAACTTGACAAGCATAGATTTAGCTCAGTGCTCCTCTGTCCAGACTAGTTGAAAATGGACCTATTATGGGCTATTCAGGACTTTGAATTGATGGGATGTTACTGTTTTAAAAATGTGGGAGCCCTGTTGCATTGGAATGTTGACATTTGGTGATTGAGCATACAGTCCTTTTGTGTGTGTTGCTGCATTCGCTTTAGTTTCACACTGTTTTTCTTCTTTTGTATCTGGAAAACAGGGACTCTGACCAGGATTCACAGACGGACTCCACAGAACTGGGAAATATGGTGTAGGAACAAATGGAATATAACACACCGTTTCTCTCACACACATACGTAGTCACATGTCTGGATACATGTGTGTATGTGTGTGTATATACATACATATACACAAACACACACACACACACACACACACACACACACACCTCAAAGTTCACCACTGTGTGACTGTTCATCTCGGCTGTCAGAGTTTAAGGTCACCTTAACTGCTGCCACGGCGATGTGTGAAGGTATTCCGAGGGAGATAATGGTCTTTTTTTTTCTTTTTCTTTAAAAAAAAAAAAAAACCTGTGAATGATGAACACACAATCTAATAGCACCACCCAGTGGTCATCAGAAAGACTGCTCTACTTGTGCACAAGGCATGTGTGTGTGATGCCAGATCCTGGTTGCGTGTCTACATCTATGATTATGTCATCAACCAAAATGTGGGATGCTTGTCTGATAATGGGAGACAATGATTTTACCTCCAACCTCATCAATGCTTTCATTGCAAGCAAAAGATAGAAGCTGTTTTCTGGTCTGATCCAATTCTTGTTTCCTCTCTTAATCAGAAATCAGAAGCACAATCACCTGTATTAATGCGCAAACGCATCAGCACATCCAAGCTTGTGCCTTGTGCTTGTTCTTTCATGTGGAGCTTTTTATGCTGCCTTCCTTGGAAGAATTTCCATGATTTGCACTTTTTACAAGTTGGCTCACCTGAGCAGCTTATTCTCCACACTGATCAGCTGTGATATGGACCTTTCTGACTTTAGTCCAATACATAGTGCACTCTGCGATAACAACAAGACTTTCCATAAACAAGAACTAAACCTACATTGGATATAAAGTGGATTAACCAGGGACAAAGAGAGCATATTCTCTGCGGTTTTCTATGCTAACTGGTAAATTTAGACGAAAGAATAGTTCTGTTCTGTTGTTACAGATTTAGTAGCACAAGCTTGGAAAATTCCTCACAATAAAATGATTAAGAACAGTTTAGTGTAAAATACTATTCATACTGAATAGCTCTGACTCAAATAACATTGTACTGTGATTGTCGATCATTTTCAGTAAGGATTGGCATTTATTTATCACTTTGACTGTAACACTGCCAGAACGATCTGCTTCGGAAGGTCCTCATGTGTGACGGGTCATGGTTTGCATTTCAAAGGTGCTATTCTACTTTCAATCATTTAGAAAAGAAGACTGTGAATTTGTTTGTAAAAGTGTGTACAGACTTGCTGTCTGTGTCAGTGATCCAGTTGATGACTAACTTTTTTGTTTACACTGGAGACAGTCATGCAACTATGCTTTGTGTACTGTAAAGTCCTGTAAAGTTTATTGCCAGAAAGATTTTTGTAAATTTAAAATGAAGTCATGGCCAACAGATGTTTCAAACACCTACCTGCATATGTTGACATTCATGAACCTTTTTTAAAATTTGCATGTTCTTAGAAAAGTATGTTTAAAGTATTGGTGTGGTTTTATCACTGCAGTTTTGTGTAAGTACTTTTTGTACTCGTGTTGGCAAAGCTTTATGGTATCCTTTTGCAGTAACTAGAACATTGTATTTAACTGAATTAGGCCTATAGCTGTCTTGGCAAAGGCAGACATGCTGTGTACAACACAAAAAAAGTGGCCTGATTTTCTGAAAAATGTATATGTGTAAATACTGTAAGTTGTAAATACATTCAGTGTCCTGTAGATTACATTTGCTGTAAAAGATGCTGCTAAATCGAGGTACCATACAGTCTGTTGGGATTTGTAGGTACTAACTTGTGATGAAATGTACATATTAAAAGAAATACTAATATAAACTCACTTTGTAATGTCTGTTTCTTTCTGATAAGACTGAAGGTTGGTTTGGTTGGTCTTTTCATTATTATATCAGGCCAAAAATGGTTTAGATGAACCTAATGGTAACTTGTGGCCATCTAGTGGTCGCACAAAAAGCTGCAGCAACTTAAGCTGGTTTCCAAGGCTACAGCAGAGCGTCCACGTTTCAAATGTTCTCCCACATCTAGGTCCATATTATCAGTGGTGGGAAGGAACTAAGAACATTCACTCAAGTAGGCCTACTGTATTTATACCTACTTTGTACTTCCACAATTTTTGTGCTTTCCTCTACTACATTTATTTAACCGCTTTAGTTAGTTTTACCCAAAGGATAATATAACAAGCTTTTAAAATACAGGTGAAACCAGTGGTTTTTAACCTTTTTGGTTTCTGAAGGCTTGCAAAAAGCACTGTGTAGTCGGGGTCACATTTCTGATTTTTGAGTTGCTAATAGTTCCATTAAACAGATAATTCTTCTCTAAACTTCTCAAATAGTTTCATGTTATTAAATGTTCAAATGATCCAATATCTCACCAAAAATGAAAGATTAGACAAAAATTCCAAAAACTAAAAACAGATTTTCCTTTCCTGTTCCATTATTCATCCCATCAGATGTATCTGGTGTCTGTATATCAAACTGTATATAAAGTAGTTCAAACTAGCTTCACCTCCAGCTGCTACAACAGTAACATGCTGCTAACACTTGCTTTAGTATTAATAAATAATAAATAATAATATCAAACAATATATCAGCTAGAGAGATCAAAACAGTACTTTAACTAGCCTACATTTAGCAGGTAACACATAGGCCTACAAATTTTCAACCAAAGTAGGGTTCTTCATGCATGATCTCTTCTTGTAACCTTAAGTAAAGTATCTGAATACAGCTTCCACAACACTTCATCATGGTGATAGTATTGATACTGATTCGATCTTAATAGGCCACCACATATCTGTCATTGGTTGAGTTCCATCAAAAACTAGGAATGGTCTAAATTCACTATACTTTTTATCAATGTTATGCTACCATTAAAGTTGCGATCGTTCGAAATAATTTTGCCGTGCCTGCAAGGCAGTTATGTGAGGAGCAAATCAGAAAGAGCTTAACATTCCTAGGTAGAAGGTTGTAGAAAGAATGATTCACGTGATAAAATAGGACACATAATATCCATAATATTCCTTCAAACGGTCTTTGTGTCTCAAAGATGCTTCATCTATGCCAAATAATCAATTATCAATTCTGCAGCCCACTGTGTGTGTGTGTGTGTGTGTGTGTGTTTCAGCCACGTGGAGATCGCCAGCCCTGACAGCAGTTTGTGTTGTGTCATTTACTATGCATTACAGGAACAATTTAAAGAGTGTGGATTATATTTTTTATGTAAAGATGCAAACAGATGCTTACTCTCAAACAGATACTGGTATATCTTTGTCTCATAGTTTGGAATCAGGCTGCCCTTTAGTCTGCCAGTTCTCTGCAAGAATGAATGGGTAATCCAAAACTCTCCGTAGAGGAGAATTCAGATGCTGACAGGCAAACCAGACAGCTGATGTATGAAATTGATGAAGTCGTTTATTCTATTTGCATGCTTCCAGATGCCTGCAGGACAGCCTGAAGAGCCCTCACATTTCGAGGTTCCTGTCCCCCAGGACAGATGGCACACTTAGCTTTGCGATTGCTGCATTCCAGTTCATTGTTGATTCTGATGCCCTGGTAAAATATTCTGTGGGGGTCTTGGGAACACAAACGGCATTCGTTTTTTACATGTTTGGCTTTACTTCGTAGACTGAACGTTTGTAACAACCTGTTGTAAAGGTACAAATATAATCACTGCTATATATATAATATTATATATTTTTCTCTGGCACGTGAAATCATATTCTATCATGCAAAAGAATAATAATAAGTAAGATGTATTTCTTGTTCTGCCCAGATAAACCTTCACTGTAAGCTGTCGGTGACTGTTGATGGTCCTAGTCCTGTTCATAAATCTTGTACATACAGTGCAGACCACAGCAGGTGGGCACCTTTTAGTGTTCATGACATGAAATGGTGTGTGTGTGCGTGTGTGTGTGGCCTTAGAAACATCATTCATAATTGACATGAATACAGTTGAATTAGACTTGACTTAAATCATACAGTGTTCACCATATCTTTTTAGGTGGACTGCTCTAACTGGAGAAGACTCGATATGCATGTGCTGTGAGTCTAACTGTGTTCCATCGAAGGTCAAGAGAGCCATGTATGAAGGCAAGTACGTCTACCTCCCTCTCACACTCATCACAGGTTTACAGAAACCTATTGTTAACAGGAAAGAGTAGTCGGAGTATTTCCTTTGGTGACATCTCGGAAAATCTTTTGAAAACTCCAGGAAGTTTGGTCATTTTTCGTTACCTGCCTGCTACTGCCACTTTTCTTCTTCTTCCTTGACTGGATACCTTTGCTCTCTTCTGCCCCCTGCAGGTTCAGTGAGTAGTGGACCAGTGTATTTTTCAGATCCCTCAGCTCCAGTCAATGTCACCGCTCTTAACAACACACTCACAGATGATATCTGGTTTGACGTGAAATCACAGGGACAGATGGAAAGCTGGAACAGCCATGCTGACATTACAGCCTCTGATGCCGTACCAAAGTTAAAGGGTTATGCTGACTTACCTGAACTATTGGTTTTAGCAGGAGAATCTGAGCCGGAGATGGTGGACATCTTTGGCTCAGGGGATGGGATTCTGGAGAAGAGGGGGCCATTGGAAGTCGTAATGGAGCAGGACCACTGGGTCGGAGAAGGGTTTAGGGAAGAAGGGCTGTGGTCAGTTTCCCAAGAGGGAATGCTGAAGATCACAGGCAGACACAACAAGTATGGGACGGGTGAAGAATTGTCTGAGCTTCTCACTGACCGGAAGGTGAGGTTGAGTGAGGACTCTGTGATACCATCTCAGAAAAGAGAAGAGGATGAAGGAGAAGCTGGCTTAAGAGGAGAGGGACAGAGAGGTTTACAGGATGACTCATTGGAGGGAGATGGTCGGGCTGATTATGATGCACTCGTTGAAAGGGGTGTCGTGGGTGAGTTTGAAATGCCCAAGTAAGGAATGTAGGTTGAGAAGAGGTCAGGAAATCCTTGCAAATTAGTAGATTGACTAACTTCCTGAAACCTATTAACAATAATAAAATATGTTATGTGTGATAAGATAGAGTTTACATTTTCAGCTTTTTGACATCATTGCTCGGCCTTAAACTTTACCTCCCACCACCATTCATCACTGGTGCCATAGTTATAAGATGTATTTGTAACAGATAGAAGAATGATAGTCTAAGTATATCTTATTAAGATGGTAATCCACTACAAGACCTAGTGAGGGGGTGTCGTGGGTGAGTTTGAAATGCCCAAGTAAGGAATGTAGGTTGAGAAGTACTCAGGAAATCCTTGCAAATTTGTAGCTTGACTAACTTCCTGAAACCTATTAACAATAATAAAATGTGTTATGTGTGATAAGATAGAGTTTATATTTTCAGCTTTTTGACATCATTGCCCGGCCTTCAACTTTACCTTCATACACAATTCATCACTGATGCCATAGTTATAAGATACATTTGTAACAGATAGAAGAAAGATAGCCTTAGCATGTAATCCACTACAAGACCTAGTGAGACGGGCGGAGGTAACATTGTAAGCAAATGTTGATCCTTTGGAATTCAAAAATTAATTTGTGTAAAACTAAAATGCCACAGGAGAGAGACAAAGGTTGGTGAAATATAAGATGGATTGTCCAATGCATTCTTTTTGATGTCTCATTGTGATGTCACTGTTGCCTAGTCTTGCTCGAGAAGTGTTGGAAGTATCAGTGTAACATTTCCAGTCCAGTCTGTTGTCAAGGCGAACATCCAGGTATTTGTAGGCCTCTACCTCTTCTCCCAGGATGACAATGGTGTGCAACTAGGTCCAGGTCCTCCTGAAGTACACAACCATCTTCTTTGCAACATTTCAAAAGCAGACGGCTGTTTCCACACAACAACAAAAATGTGGTCCACAAGTCTCCTGTCCACCATTGACACACCCCACAACTGCAGTCTCATCAGGCTGGACACCAAGAACTGGATGTCTGTGGTATACAGCGTGCAGCTGAAGCGATATCAGCCGATGAGTAAAGCATTCCCTTAACTCCCACAGCTGGAGCATACTAGTTAAACACTGGATGATTGCTCACATGGATATCCTGAAAAAACAGATGCACTTTATTCTAAACAATATCAGTTTTTTAAAGTCAGAGCAGAGGTCACAGCAGCTTGACATCTTGAACCAGGCTACTGATGCATATATTTTGAATGGCAGTGCCATAAAAAGGCCTGCATTTTTCCAGTGTTGTGTGTCATAGTGAGTTTTTTTTATGCAGCTTGATTTTAGTTTCCCCATATTGCAATAGATACTTCTCTGAGATAAGAGGGTTTCACTGTAATCATGAACAGTAATAAGACTGAGATGAAGCAGAACCCAACAATGTGCTCTTTCAGTGCCATTTTTATTGTTACCTAGCTGTAGATAACATCAAAGTATTTATAGCAGCTGTATATCACTTTAAAACAATAGAGTAGGTACTGCCAGAGTACACTAGCACACCCATTTTTACATCGTATCATGGCAACCAGGTCCTGCAAACAATTGTTTAAAGCATGCTGGTCCTCTCTACATTAACTTAGACAAAATCAAGCAGACAATCCAGATACATTCAGATAAAACATGGTGGATTAAATTAAATTGAAAACATTTTTAAGAGTGACCTGTCACTCTTTTAAATACAGAAAGCTGACAGCTTGACCCACACATACATAGATATGTATGAGTGTGAAAGGGTTTTAGAATAATGAGTTTGTATTGTATACAAAATATAAATAACATTTTCAGTAAAACAGGATTCATTCTCACCACATCCTACACTCAGATTACAGCCTTTTTGAATGGTTTTGCCACTTGCAACCCGTACACACACATCTATGACTAAAAGCTATTCAACCTGTAGGCTTGGAACAGATGAACACTTAAACAAGAATGTGTGCTGTGTCTTTAGTAGCTAAGAGTTGCTACTTTGGGTCTTTGTCAGACTGCCAATACTCTTCCATATGATTATGCTCTTCAATAGAAATGACATGGATATATTATATAATAATACTTGAAATCTAGTCAATGTTTCAAAAAGGAATTCAAAAGTGAAATGTTTTGATTTCCTATTAGGAAAGGCTAAATATTGTTCACTCCTAGTAAGTAAGAAATGCAGAATGATTTCAAAGATGATATAAACATTCTTCATTAGACATGAAACTCAAACTGTGGCAAACCTCTGTGGCAAAGTGACAGAAAAATACATAATTTTCTTATACAACAGACTGCTGATAAGAGATCCACCTTGGCTTTGGTCTGGACCACTTTTAAAGTAATTTAGTCTCTAGTCCTGTGTAAGGAAGGGTGTTTTCTTTTCATGTTATGTCAACATGACTCAAACAATGTTCTGTCTTGGATAAGATGTCTTTGGTTCTGTGTGGTTTGCATATTGTCTTTAGTAATAGTAGTCCAAGAGCGGCTAGGAGTATGAACACCAGAAGTACAGGCAAGAGAATGAACTCCCTCATCCGCTGACTGGCTCCTTCAGATTCTGCTAAAAAGACAAAAGGAAATATCGGTTAGTTGATAAATTACTTTCTAAAAAGAATATGATCTAATTTAAACAACCAGCTTTTGTGCAGCAAACATATTCTTAACCTCCAGTGGCTCACTGCGTTGTATCAAAGCTGTTTAAAACTAATATCTTTGTTGAATTGTCTTCACAGTCTCACAGCTATTAAGACTTTAGATGCTCTAGAGTAAATAAAATGTGTTTTGGACTCTGCTGGTCACTGTAATCTACATCTTGAGTTGAAACAGTGTCTGGTTATATTATCAAATCTAGAATCTTCCAAAGGGACAGCCCTATATGCCAGTGATTTGGACAGCATCACTCTGAGCCAATAACGCATGCATAGGTGCAGCACATGGCCAGGAAAAACAGGAATTTCAACTTCCCATGAGATGCTTATTACCTGCTTACAGCTTTTTTCTAGTATTTAAAAATAAAATATAAAAAGGACATGCTTCCACCCCAAGTTGAACTAGAGTGCCATCCTGCCTGTATTTACACTAAACTTGCGTTTTGGGTTACAGTAAACGTGGGTTACAGCAGTGGTGGTCCGTCAGGGCCTTCAAGGCCTTCTCTGCTGGCCTAAACATCATCAGAAAATAAATGTAATAAAATACATTTAATTTTAATATTTTCTTTTCATAAATATGTATTAAATTATTCCCCATAGTCCATTATCTTCATTTCATAGCTCCCAGCGTTGTTAATGTATGTTAGAGCTTTCATCCAATCATATTTCAGCTATCATGTGTTGCCACGCTCCTAGAAATCTTCCCAGAGAACAGAAATCTTCCCTGAGGCCTTCAGAATTCACATTGAAGGCCCGTGTACATCTGATTGGTTATCACAACTGGCTGTTTCAGTTCATTTAAGTTGAATGAACTGAAACAGACAGTTGTGACAACCAATCAGATTTCGAGTTGGCGACACTGGGCCTTCTAGAAGGCCCGAAAGATTTCTTTCCTCGCTTTGAACGTGACACGTAAACGTCCTTTGATTGGATACTGAGGCAGACCGGTGCAGTGCTTCAGTGCTCAGTTTAGCTGGCTAAACGGCGTACATCGGTTTCAATGCTTATTATGCTAGTTGTTTCAATTGGTAAGACTAAATATAATTACATTAACCAACTCAAATAAACTAGTTTACACCAACTTGATAATTCCAGTTTTTGATACAATTACAACGCCATTTTCAAGACGGAACTTTCAAGAAAAACTGGATATCGTGAGGATGGGACGTTTAATGAAACTGCTTTGCAGGTGGGACAATGCGATGTTTAGTGGACAAACTTGTTAAAGCTCACATAGGCTACTTTCGGTGGACTTAATAAAACTTTGTAGACTAATCCCTGAAAATCGCCTTTTATTTTTAAGTTGTGACAGTAATATCCAAGCGATCATTTAACTGAGAGTTTACTACTCTTAATGTATTGTTAATACGGGTGTATTGATTTTAAATGCTCCGCAAATATTAATAAAGTCTGTTGTACTCGACTATATTAAGGTGATGCAATGCTCACTTATACTGCCTTGCTGTATAAATATAATGGTTCGAGAGCCATGGCGTCATAATGATGGTATTAGGAGGTGGATTCACTCAGTTTAACATCGTGTGGGACATCGCTGAAGGCCTAGTCGTGAAATGCACGGACCGCCACTGGGTTACAGTAAACTGAGGGTAGCAGTAAACCTGCATTTAAGGATTTGTTCTACGTACCGGGCAGGCTGATGTTCCTCCTGATCTCCTCCATCAGCTCTTCATTCCTCAGTATAAAACTGAGGGTAGCAATGGAGTTGTCTTTGAGAGTCACAGTGCTGGACACGTTATAAAGTCGTGAGAGTGTGTCCTGTGTTAAACGGGTCTCTGTGCTGTTGGTGAGGTCTTCATGGCCGTGTAGCCAGCTCAAGGTGGGAGCTGGGAATCCTCCTCCTGAGGTTAGAAGAACCGTCACACTTCCGGGCTGAACAGAGAACTGCAGCACTGGCTCTGAATAGAGTGCTGAAAGAGAGAGATACAAAATGGAGGTTCTCACTAAAAGGGCTCAGTAATATGTCAGCAGTCACGATCATCCTCCTCACCTCTACAGCCATGGGGGATCAGAACAGAATGATCATGTTGCCATCGGATAGCTTGGAAGTCTTAATGAAACTCAGTGAAGGCCCATTCTCAAGACCCTAGTCTAGCTTTGCCAGTCAGTTTGTCAGTTTAATTAAATTAGTCCTGTGCTTGTGTGTATCTACTGGATTAATGCGCGTGTGTGTGTGTGTGTGTGTGTGTGTGTGTTTTTGTGTTTGTGTGTGTGCGTGTACGTGTGCGTGTGTTTGTGTTCCCAACCTAAGAACGTATTGATTGTAATTACCTGCCACTTTTAGAGGGAAGCTCTTCCTCTCACTGCCCAGTTGCGAGCTCACGGAACAGATGTACTCCCCCCTATCTTCTATGGTGACGTTTTCCAATCGGAGAGATGCGTTGCCCTTCTGCATCTCTGACTGGTACAGGGAGGTGCGCTTCACATAGTGAGGGCTCTGGCGCTTCAGTTGGTCTCGATTGTAGTAGAAGCTGTGGACCACTTCAAGCCCCCGCTGCCAAGTTATCACAATGCTTTCAGGCTGCCAGACATCCCCCACGGAGAAACTGCAGGGCAAGACCACGGGCTGACCAAGAGTGACCACCAGGGAACTTGGAACGGTGACTTTGAATTCTGTAAAAGAAAAGCATCTTGAGTCTTTTCATTCAAATTAAAAGAAGGCTGTACACTACAGGTCCTCACTCCCTCTCCAATGAGCCATCAGCTCCACCCCTGCTGCACATCTCACCTGCCCTGGACCAGGTCATGTTTCAGATAACAGATCAAAACCATGGACTATATGAAGAGGGTAAGATGTGAAGTGTGTCTATATAAAGTCATTGATCGAGATGAATAGCACCGCGAACTGACCAATTCATTATCTTAGAAAATGGCATGTCCACTCCTGACTCCACTCACAGCTGGACCAAAGACTGTTTAACATTGCTAGGGTTGCAGCTGAAAGAATGATGCTTATATTGATTCACAAGCCATAACACTACATCTAAGCAACCAATTAATTTAATGTAATACACAGTTGTGATTATAGTCAGATCTACTTGTGCCTAAAAATTGGGGCAGTGATATTGATAAGCCTATTAACGTACGCATTTACAAAGTCAGCAAAGGTGTTGCTCTTTGCCTGTATTATAGATTTAAATTCTTCATATTTGGTTAGGATCATGGTTTGAAAAAAAGTGCTCTAGACTCTCCATGTTTGGTCATCTGGTGCCATGGTAAGCCTGCCCCTTTGATGGAGCTGATAACAAATGCATGACTGCGGTTACTAGAGCGTGTGAAGCCAGTTAACTTAAAGATACAGATGATCCAAGAGTATGGTTTTGTTACAAAGCTGGCTTAGTGGAGATCAAGAGGTTTACCATTTACTCTGACTTGACCTAACTTGAGCCTTGAACGATCATACAATTTACTTCACCGTTTTATTCACTCTCTACGAGTGGTAATAAGGGTAAACTTGACTAGCCTATTGATAAAAACAATATGATCGGTTGTGTGCTAATGTCAAAATGTCTTAATAGACCTGAACCCCACCTTGGAATGTACGACTGCTTTATTAATGCACTTTCTACTTCCACCTTTTTATGAATACAAACACAAAAAACGTGCTCTGATCCCTGGTCTCCTGTTTTCTCTAACGATACTCTGAAATGACACACTTATCTTTGATAGGCTTAACTTTGCAACTTTTTCAGTGCAAAGTTATGCTGCATAGAGTGCTATTTCCAGCTATCGTTTGTTACTGTAGCCTACGTTGAGATGTAGGCTACGCTACAAAATGTTCAAGCCTTTGTTTTCCCAAACACAATGACAAAGAAATATAGGCTATGAGAGAAATTGAGAGGCTTAGACTTACCCGAGCAGCAGACTTTTATGAGAAGTAAAGAAAGATAAAATCCTTGTGCTGTCCAAAGTTTGAAACTCATGTCACGGTACTGTAGGTCAAAAACCACCTTAAAAACTTAAAACTAATTATTCATAGAATATCCAAGCTGTTCGTAGAACTGTCATAGCAAGAGTATCCACAGCGTCTTTTATGTTATACTGACACTGGGCGCTGGAATAAGGCGTGGTAAGGAAGAAACACGCCCCCCTTTTATGAAATGTTGTTACGTTGTCATGATGATATTGTAATGGAATTTTGTTCCGCCTCGCGTCGGGGCATATTTTCCCGATAATGACCGGCGTTCTAAATATTATCCCTTACATATTTTTTTTGCCTGGGCAACCTGTCTAATAATAACAATAATAATAATACTTTAATTTTATATAGCGCTTTTCTAGGAACTCATAGGAAGAAAGAAAGACAGAGGAGCAAACAAAACAAACAAACAGAACATTTTTAGTAAAAAAGAAAACTGGTTGTAATTGTTTGAACTAATAATATCCATGGAGAGCCACAAATATAATTTAAATGTATGTACATTTACATACATTTACATATTTACAAATACATAGTCATAGTGATTGGGCACATTTACATAAGGTTACATCAAGACCATTTCCATATTTACTCCAGTGGCCTATTTCTGAAGATTGTAATTGGACAGGAAATGACACACAAAAATGTTGTAAAACCTGTCGTTGTGGACCTTTTTTCAATTCATATAGTTGAAGTCAGTGTTGCATTCATTCTGTGGGGCATTTCAAGCTAGTTCAGACATAGCCATAGATCTTCTTAACACAGAAGAATTCACATTCACCAGATTACATAAATCACACTGAGTCTCTGTATTTTTGTATATGTTTCACTTTCCTTGTCCAATGCTGCTGAGACTGAATGCTTCTCCACAGCTTGGGTCATTCTGAGTGATACAAGTTCAGGCATGTCTTTCGGTTGTGTAACAGCATATACTGTATGTTATGTATGGGGGAGGGCGGGGAATGAAACACATCAGACACAGCAGCACTTAAAGTGACAGTATGAAGCTATTTGCTCATTCAGCTGCTTTATTTCATCCCATTTACTTAATAAGTTGACTGAACAAAGTGTAAATTGTGACGTAGGGAACCTCCAGCGTACTACTTGATCAACAGAGTTCCAGCTAGACCAGCTGTACCTATTCCAAAACACTAGGGCACTACTAGTAGGGCACTGTGTCACTACATCGGCTGTAATAGTCTTACTGTAATACATACTTTTTGAATCAACCACATTCTTTTCAATTTATTTCAATTAAACATTCTGCTAAATATTTTCATTTCAAAAATACTTTGCCAAGATAACAGTTCAGAGTCTTCTCCTATAATCCGTGATGAGGTTGGTGAACACATTGCACGGGATCTGAGACCATTCCTCCATACAGTATCTCTCCAGATCCTTCAGAAGGTTGACGCTTGTGGACTCTCCTCTTCAGCTCATCGCGCAGATTTTCTATGGGGTTTAGGTCAGGGGACTGTGATGGCCATGGCAAAACCTTTATCCTGAGGTCGGCGAACCATTTTTGTGTGGATTTCGAGGTGTGCTTCAAATCATTGTCCTGCTGGAGGGTCCATCCACAGCCCATGTTAAACTCCCAGTCAAACCATCACTCTGCGTGGGATCAATGTACACACACGTCCTCTTCCAGGCTGATTCTTAACATATCCTTGTCACTTTAAACTTCTTAATTATTGCTATGATAGTGGAAATGGGTATTTTCAACAGTTTAGATATTTTCTTATATCCATTTCCTGATTTGTGTAGCTCAACAACTTTTCATTGCACATTTTCACTGTGTTCTTGGGCCTTTCCCAGAGTGATGAATTACCAAGGGAATTTGGCCTGTGTCACCTCATATTTATAACCCAGTAAAACAGGAAATCATGGTTGACCAATCAAACAGGTGAACTTGTAAAACATGACTGGATATAAACTTCAGTTAGATTTTAATTATAAGATTTTCTAGCGGTGCCAATAAATGTGCCACCAATGTTTTGGAGGAACATTTTACTTAAATAATTTTACTTCAATGAAAAGGTGAATATTTGTGAATATTTTGAGTGAAAGACCAAAAGGATAGACAGCAAAGAATTTCATAGCCTGTTTTGCTCATATTCACTAAGGGTGCAAATACTTCTTGAATTCTTGAACCAAAAGTTATTCAAAGATCATCCAAGCTGTTCGTAGCACTGTCATGGCAAGGGTAGCTACCACGTCCTTTGTACTGATACTTCTACGCTGTATATGCTGACTTAATGCTTAGTTGGGAGACACCCTCATAGGATATATTGTTATGTTGCCAACTAGGTCATGGAATTATATATTTGTTGCGTTGGCAACCTCCACAGCTTGGGTCAATTTGATTGATACAAGTTCAGGCGTGTCTACCGCTGGTATGTTGTTTTACAGTATATATGGGGCATGTCAAACACACTGTGGTACTATGGTTACTACATACATACACTACACTGACTGTAATACTCTTACTTTTTTGAGAGAACCTTCCTTAAACTTAACAACAATCTTTTCAATTTATTTCAATGAAATATTCTGCTAAATGTTTTAATTTCAATAATACTTATAGACTTTATTTCATTTCTGTCCAAATTATAGGTGTACTTAACGACTGTCAAAGGCCTTCAACTCTGACATAATATCTGGTCTCTGTAATGTCCAAAGCTGTGCAATCATGAACTATAGTATTTTCAACAAATGTTTTTATTCTCAATAAAGAATCATTAATTTGACTATTTTGGTATGTCCAGGATAGCATATATCTATAGCATAACCCTATAAAGAGAGAAGTTGGTGGACAGGTCTGAAGCAATGGGGTGAGTTTACAGTGTACTACCAAGCCAGTGCCAGCCAGCATGACATCAGCCAGTTTGAATTCTTATCTGCAACGGTATGTCATAGAACGTGTCACAAGTGAGAGACAGACAGAGGGACAGATTGGCCAAAGCTTCTGAAAGTAAAAACTGACTTAGACTTGTGAGATCGATCACGTGAAACAGTCTAATAATAGTTATGTGTCATGGCAGACACAGTCCATGCAGGCAAATTCTTTCCAGATCAGATAAGACACACCCACATCTGAGACTGTGATGCAGCACCGGCGCTCCACAGGGGACTCTACTCTCACCAGTCCTGTTCACCCAGTACACATCAGACTTCACCTGCAACACGGAGTCGTGCCACATCCAGAAGTACAAATACTTTTCATATGGACAGTAAACTGGACTGGTCAGCCAACGTTGATGCAATAAACAAGAAGGGTCAGAGACAGCTCTACTTTTTGAGGAGGCTGAGGTCCTTCAATGTCTGCAACAAACTCCTGCCAGGTTCGACCAGTCTGTTGTTGCACGCGTCCTGCTTTATGCTGTGGTGTGCTGGAGAGCCAGCATAAAGAAGAGGGATGCGGGGCGACTGGACAGGCTGGTGAGAAAGGCAGGAGCTGTTGTTTGCACTGAACTGGACTGCCTCACAACAGTGGCGGAGAGAAAGACCCTGAGTAGGTTGCTGTTAAAAAAAATGGGTCACTTGAGTAAATATGTATTTCTATGTACATTTTAATTATATTTGTGGGTCTCCATGGAGATTGTTGTAAAGGTTTAGACAGGTTGCCAATGCAAAAAAAAAAAAAAGATTCCATTACAGTTTCCTCCCCTGGTTGGCAACATAACAACAATACATAGAAGGGGCGTGTCTCTCCCAACCAAGCCTTAAGCCAGTATACTAAGAATACTTTATATTTATTATGTGTCCAAATTATAGGTGTACTAAACGACTGTCAAAGGTCTTCCACTTTAACGTAAAATCTGGTCTCTGAAATGTCCAAAGAAGAATTCAGAAGACTTAATTTGACTATCGAAGAAGAAAGAAATAATTAATTTGACTATTTTGGTATGTTCAGGATAGCACACATCTATAGCATAACCCTATAAAGAGAGAAGTTAGTGGACATGTCTGAAGCAATGGGGTGAGTTTACAGTGTACTACCATGCCAGTGCCAGCCAGCATGACATCAGCCAGTTTGGTTTCTTAGAGAGTGAAGAGCAAAAGAAGGTTGCTGTCTTGTTGCCTGGCTAGATAGGTGACTCGTAAGGAATAACCTTCTATTCTAGAATGTGTTGCGTTTGTTACGTGTCATGTCACAAGTGAGAGAGAAGACAGAGGGAGGAAGGAAGCTAGAGACTAAAACATGTGACAAATCACAAGTGAAAACAAAAACTGACTAATACTTGATCTCGTGAGTCTGATCAAAGTTATGCGTCATGGCAGAATCAGGTCATGCAGGACAATTCTTTCCAAGTCAGATAAGACACACCCACATGACCCATGAAACCAATCACGAAGACTTTCTCACGGTTCAGCCTCTCTTTCCTTTTAAAGGAAACTATTCTGCAGTAAAAGTCTATAAAAATACCATTTGATCCAAGTTTTGTTGTTGTTGTTATTGCAGCCAGGAGCCTTGAGTAAATGCACATTCCCTGTGTTCCATTTCATTCCATTCTTTGCACTTAGAGATATGAAGCCCTGCAAAGAACATCTCCTTAAAGGTACAGACACCTTATTCGATAATTACACATTTTTGGGAACCGAACATTTGTGACAAAAGAAAACAGATGGGCTTCACAACATCCTCATCTGGGACACACTCTAAATTACATGTTTTCACACAAACAAATAAATAAAGATGTGGTTGGATATGGTCTCTGAATGGAAAGAATGGAAAATGCTTCCCGATAGCATCAGTAACATTTCATACCTGACTTGTAACCGGACCTCCTAACCCAGGGGAGTGCAGGTAGGAGTCAGCACTGATTACAGATCAGTCTGCGCTTATTGAGGACCTCTGGCAGTGATCCTGTAAAGGAGGGTGTTGGGACTAGTCTAGGACTATTCAGCCACTTAAATGAGTCACCATGCACATTTGACATGTATACATTTTATTGTGATGAGCAATACTCCTCCATCAACTCAAACATTTTACATATTTAGAACAAGAGAACGCTCATTTAACAGGTTTGACAGTTGTGAAATCATTTCAAAAACAGTTTGACCTTTAACATAAATCAGAACATAAAATAACTGCATCCAAAGTGGCCTACTCTCATAAAACGTCGGCTTTGTAATTTAATTCAGACACTGAACTATTAGAACACTAATGAAGGAGAAACGACAAACAGTAATGCAACAGAAAAAGTTCTATCCGTAGGGTAGTTTTGGACATGGAAAAGAAAATAACTTATGTTATGATCATTTTACTTTTTTTGTTAACAACTTGCAACTTCAACAAAAATATTCAATTGTGTGTACAATTAATGTAGAGAGTATAGTGCATATTCTTAAAAGTGACTCTTTATATATTAAAGAAACATTTGAATTTAATATATAGATAATACATATACTGGAAGAGAACAAACTTTTTCAACTTGACAGCACTTTTCTCTCAAAATTATCGAGATGTAACTCTTGGCAGCTTGTAGTAGTCCAGCTTTTTTGGGTGTAACGATGGACAGAAGAGCCAAAGTACTTAAACCATTACAAAAGCAAACTGAAAACATCTTGTATCCTAGCAACTATTTAAATGATATGCATAGCATAAAACTGATGCCCGGCTTTTAATTGGATGATTGTTGCCTGGTCAGATAATAGGGGTGGGCAGGTCTCTGACAAGTCCTCATGCTGTATCTACAGATTAAAAAAAAAGAAATTAAATTATTCCAGTTGTCAAAACAGATAAGACACTCATGTCTAAACACAATAGATGCAAAAAGAAAAAACACTGCAATTTTCTTTTTATGTATGTCAAATCCAAATACACTTAAAAACATGACATTTCCATGTTGCATGTCAGTCTACAGCTGCCTCTGACAAAGGCTTACCATTGTTTAATTTTATGTGAGATTTAAACAAACCAGGCTTGTGTTATCCATTATGAAAAATAATTAAATTACTGTGTCTTACTTCTCGTGTCCTCGGACTGTGCACCCTGGCCAGCAGTTTGCACTTCTGTCGCAACAGCTTCTTCAGCGGACGGATTGGGCAATCCATTTCTTTGACTCTGCATTTTGGCTCTAGGCTTGCTAGCAACGGGTGGGGGGACCTTGACAGACATCTTTTGCCCATCACCCGGCTTAGGCACAGCTGCCATCTCCGCTTGCAGAGTCCTCCTAATGCTGGACTGGACCTCTGGGGATGTAGAAGTTTCAATGACCACCTTCTTGTTGCTCTTGGAGAAAATGAAGCTGGCCGTGCTGGTGGGAGACTTGAGAGGACTGCCCCCTGCTGTGGCGGGCGGGGAATGCAGGCTGAGGCGCTTGGCAGAGCCATCGCTGGCCGCCCTCGCTGCTGCTCTCTGGCGAATGGCTTCCTGCATTCTCGTGGAAGGTGCGACTGAGCCTGCAGGAGATTTGACGGATGGGGACTTGTTTGGTGAAGTGGGTGTGTTTGTTTGGGTTTTTTGCGCAGCGCTGACTGCCTGAGATGTCGAAACTGTAATTGTTGGCTGAGACTTAGAGGCTGTTGTTGTTGTTGTTGACACTGCAGCAGTGGATATCGATTCAGATTTTGAGACTGCTGGTTCAGGTTCAGGCTCAGTCTCTGTTGTTGCCGGTAATCCCTTTGACACAACTGATTCTGGTTCAGACTGTGAAACTGCTGGCTCTGGTTCTGATTTCGAAGACAATAAAGTTGTTTCTGGTTTAGACTCTGGTTCAGGTGCATCAGTTGAGAAAGTTGGTCCAACGTCAGACTTCAATATAGTCTGTCCTGCCACTGACAAACTGGACTCGGGATCAGATTTTGAAGTGATAGGTTCTGATATTGAAGGTGGTACACTTGGCTGTAACGGAGTTGTAACTGAAGTTTGTTCTGGTTCCGATTTTGAAACAACAGAGTCTATTTCAGACAGTGAGACAGTTTGTTCTGTTTGTGTCACTGTAGCTTCTGCCTCTGGTTTGGACTCGAATACAGCTTGTAGTGCTTCAGAATTTGCAGCCACTAGTTCTGTAGCCAATTCTGAAGTTTCATGTTCTGTCTTTTCAGTTTTTGAAATGGCAGGTCCTAACTGGGAGACCACTACATGTGGCTCTGGTGGAGCCATTTCTGTTCTTTGTTCTGGTTCAGTTATTAAAGCCTCTGAATCCAGGTCTGGCTTTGATTCAGCTTGTTCTGGTTCAGAATTTAAACCAGTTGGTGCTGGTTCAGAATTTAAACCAGTTGGTGCTGGTTCAGAATTTAAACCACAAGGTGCTGGTTCAGAATTTAAACCAGTTGGTGCTGGTTCAGAATTTAAACCAGTAGGTACTGGTTCACATTTTATAGCAGGTTGTGAGCCAGGTATGGATATAGACTGTTCTAATTGAGTATCTGATTGTTCTGGTTTAGAATCAGATTGTTCCGGTTTAGAATCTGATTGTTTTGGTTTAGAATCTGATTGTTCTGGTTTAGAATCTGGAATTGTTAGCTCTGGTTGAGATGCTAGTTCACTTGGTTCTGGTTGAGGCATTGAGACAGTAGGTTCGGGCAGTGATTTCAATTCAGTAGATTCGGGCAGTGATTTCGATTCAGTAGATTCTGGCTGTGATTTCAATTCAGTACCTTCTGTTGTACTCGGTTGTGAATCTGGAATTGTTGAATCTGGAAGTTGAGAGGTTACAACAGGTTGTTCTGATTGAGATTTCAACAATGTTGTTTCTGATTCAGAATTCTTGGGAGTAGCTTCGGGTTTAGACATTTGTTCAGTCGCGTCTGGTAGAGACTTTGGTTCAGTTGCAATGAGAGCGGCAACATCAGGTGGTGGTTCTGCCAAAAGCAGTGATCTCCTAATTGGTTTTGGTGGTGCAACTTGAATTGTTGCAGGTATTTGTTCAACAGCCACTACCTCAGTGACGCTTTGCACTGGTTTGGGGGTGGATCTTATAGACCTAAGTCTCACCTTTTGCAAGATTGATGGGGTGACTACAGGAGAGTCGTCATTAGTTGTGGGAGGGTCCTTTTTCTGTGGAGGCTGAACTTTTCTCAGGTTTTTTGCGGTCACTGAAATAGATTGTGTATTGAAGTTAACTAGCAGCGGGGGCGCGTTAGGGATGTTAGGCTGGGCATGAGCCTGTGGGGCAGAAGACACGTCTTTCTTGGGTGGGGGCACTGCCACTGGTGGAGGAGGTGGGGGCACAGCCACTTGTGGAGGAGGTGTGGGCACTGCCATTGGTGGAGGAGGTGTGGGCACTGCCATTGGTGGAGGAGGTGGTGGTACTGCCTCTGGTGGAGGAGGTGGAGGCTGTTGAGGTGGAGGCGGTGGAGGTTGCTGAGGTGGAGGCGGTGGAGGTTGCTGAGGAGGAGGAGGGATCCCTTGCAGCATTCCCTGGAATGTTCTCGTAGGTGTATTAGGTGGCAGAGGTGAGAAGAGAGGTGGGGGAGGTGGTAGATCCAACTCATCCAGCGGGGTCAAAGCGCAGTCCTGGAGCATCTCTAGCGGAGGGGGAGGGGGAGGAAGTGGGGGAGAAAGCGGTGGACCTGTTGGGGCATCAGCTTGTTTCTCCGAGGATGCCATCTGAGACTGGTCCTTCTTGTCCGCTGGAAGCTTCATCAGTGTCCTATTCATTGTCGGACTTTGCTGGACTTTCTGTAGCTCTTGCATGACGTTTCGGTTATGTGGTGATGGACTAGGCCTTTTGTTGACCAAGGGAGAGTCCTGCTCTGCCATAGCTGTGGTAGTGTATTGCCATTGTTGTTGTTGTTGTTGTTGTTCGACTGATAAACTTGAGGGAATTTCAGCAGAGGGAACCTCCCCTTTCCCATGCTGTGCCTGCAGTCTTTTGGGGGGAGTCGCAAACTTGATGTTCTCTGGTCCAGGGCCACACAGGAGAACAAAGGTGCGTTGGTTGTGAGCCCAGGTCTCTGGAGGGGGAGGTGGGGGTGCTGTTACTTTGGGTGATTGTGGAATTTCAAACAGAGCCTTCAGGGCCATGACAGCAGGTTTAGTGTAGCTGGAGGACACACCAGTCAGCTCACTCTTGACAGATGTCTGGTCTCCTGTAGAGTGTAGATGGGCCTCTTTGGTGTTTGGGGTTCCATTGTGACTTGAATAACCACTGGAGGGAGACAAAGTTCTCTTGAGTGCAGTCTCAATTGAATGCTGAATGCTCGGAGGTGAAGAGTGAATAGAAGTAGCAGCAGAATCTCCATTTGCCTGCTGTTGAGGGTTGGGGGGGCTAGTGGCCCCAGAGCTAAACGACTCCTCCACCGCAGACTCGTCAGCCGAGTATCCCGGACTTCCTCCGGAAGCCCTCTCCCTCCCACCTTTAGGCGTCACTCCTGACAAATCTATCTTCGCCTCAGCCAAGTCCCTTGAACGGCGCTTCATCTTGTCCTTGTGCAGGGAGTAGGATCGACTCGGGGGTGGTGGTTTCTTGGCCCTTTTCATCACAGACAAGCTCCGTGAGAACTGACCAGTGGCTTGATCCCGCTCCTGCACCACTTTCACCTGGCCGTTGGGTCTGGCGTTTGCCTTGACTGGCCTGGCCATCACGACGCTCTCTTTCCCACTGCTGGAAGCACGTGTCGTGCCGGTGCTAGAGATGGTGGAGGAGTCCGATACCAACGTCTCGGAGGAGTTGGAGCGGCTCCATCCGGAGCTCTCGGACTGGCTCCAGCCGGAGCTCTCGGAGCAGAGTGCGGAGCGGCCCCAGCCGGAGCTCTCGGAGCAGAGGGTGGAGCGTCGGGAGGAGGCACGCGAGGAGGCGCAAGAAGAGGCACGGGAAGGAGCCGGGCTGGCAGACGCCAGGCTGCACTTGCTGACCGTGCGCACGCTTTGGCGACTCCGATTGCGGTTGAACTCCACCACGTCCACGGAGGGGGGCAGCACTGCGTTGGGGATGATCTTGGACATGTACGTGCCCTGCGGGGAGATGTACATCACAGGGCTGGGCGGGTGCTGAAGGAGGCCACCTGCCTCTGCTGTGGTCGCCCACGGCACAGCCAATGACATGGGCCTCTGGCCTGAGGTGCCCTGGGGTACCTGGATGAGCGCCAGGTCATCTTTAGACCTTGGCCGTAGGTGGCTTGGTGCCCTCTGCTGCCCTCTGCTGGTCTGCTTAGGGGCCAACACAGGTCCATGAACAGCTGGTGCGGTGCCCGTGATGTCGTCACTGGGGACTGGTTCCTGTGATCTCTGATATGCTGTCCAAGCAGCTCGGTCCAGCCCTTCAGAGAGAGAAGGATAGATTCATATTAGCCAGATCAAATAGCCATTTGCATTAAAAAAATATCGATTTGGTATTGTAGTGTTTTTAAAACTGTACAATACTTTTTCAGTACTGGTATACTGAGCCACATTGGTAGACCTACCTATACTGGTATACTGTACCACACTGGTAGGCCTACCTATACTGGTATACTGAGCCACACTGGTAGGCATACCTATACTGGTATACTGTACCACACTGGTAGGCCTACCTATACTGGTATACTGTGCCACACTAGTAGGCATACCTATACTGGTATACTGAGCAACACTGGTAGGCCTACCTATACTGGTATACTGAGCCACAATAGTAGGCCTACCTATACTGGTATACTGTGCCACACTGGTAAGCCTACCTAGCTCTTTCTGGACGTGCCGGGGTATGCCCATCACTGTGGTCCGCCTGTGTCTCCTCCGTCCCTTGGTCCTCTCCTTCTTCCCTTGGTTAAGGGGTGTGAATGTGGACCCTGGGAGGACCATTGAAAACATTTTATTTGTTATTACACAGAAATCAATTAAAGCAAATGTTCACTTTTTTTTTTTTTCTTACTTGATTTCACAACGACCTCCACAGTTTTGAATAGACATCTAAATTATTTTTGTCCTTTGAAAATTTTTTCAAACAACCGTTATAACGCATACAGCTCAGCCACTGTTTCTGTGCAGGAGGATGTTAGAGAGCTTTGGAGTGATCCAAGTCTCTCACTGATTTTAGAGGTTACCTTGGCGAGAGAGTGCTGATCGAGTGGATCTTGATGAGATGTTGGAGACTGTTGACATGGTGTCAGTCGTCACTGTGCTCTCAGATCCGATCGATCTTCTCCTCTCACTGCAGCTGCCTCGCTCATTCTGAGACGTCACGCCACTCTGCCCAAGGGAACAATCCCCACGAAATAAAAGAGGCATGTTAGAGTTCACAGTCATTCACTAAACTATATTATGATTTCTAGAAAAGAGAATTTTACAGACAGAAGAGGTATGATGTCCATACTTACAATTACGCTTTGGTCATCTTGATAGTCAGTGTCCATCTGGTTTTCTGTAACAAGGGAAAGGAAAACACCTTAGAATTCCCAAAAGGAGAAAATCTACTGGTCAATCTATTGGAAAGTTTCACAGAATTAACGCAATACTTTTATTTGTATTTAAAGCAGGGTATTCCAGACCTGAACACAGACCTACATAGTGCATATCCTGGATGGCTAATGGGAACGACACATGTAATTGTCGGTCATATTTCTACTCTTAATTGTTGAATGTTAATGTTACATGTTTTATTGTTAGTGTTACATAGCTATATATTGTTTTTTAAATTGGTGTATGTTAATGTTACATGTTATATGTTTTATTGTTATAGAGTTTTATGTTATTTTTTGGTATATGTTATCTGTATGACGTCTACTGCGTAGATGATGATGCTGGCCAAGTCGTAAGAATTTTGCTGTGCTGAAGCAATTTGGTACATGCAACAATAAACACACTTTGACTTTGACTTTGACTTTATCATAGTTACATACCATCAAAATTAATTTGGAGATGACACCAAAACTAGTTGTGTAAAGTGGCTGATCGTTGCAAAGTCCTGCTTTAACAGTCAACCTAGACTTTACCAATTCACCAAGACCACATTTGCTTTTGCTCTGAACTCATAGCCCCTTAGAAATGTATCCACTCTGGAGCCTGGATCCAAAAAGTTCCGGATTTAGGGACCCAAGACGCCGTGTTCGTGTGGACGAAAGGCAGATCCGACAATTTTTTTTGCCTGTTTCCGTTTGGGGCAATCCCGTTTCCGTGTGGACAGGCCCTAAGTGTAAAAACACTTGACACCTATCCTGTACCTGTAAATACCCCACTCCCTGTGTACATGTTCTCCCTATGTGTATTGTTTTTTTATTGTGATCCATGTATGTATGTTTGTGAGTTAAGTGTATAAGCTACTGGATGACCTTAATTTCCTTCGGGATTAATAAAGTATCTATCTATCTATCTATCTATCTATCTCCAGGGCCACGGCTACGTACATGTAGGGCTTGTGGACGGGCCCTAAGTGTAAAAAGGACTCACCTTCCTGCTGCATCAGCTTAAGCCCCTCAAGGGCCTCAGTGTGGAGGTCCTCCACGTACTTGTGCCGGTTGGACTCGATAAACACATTTTCTTGGAAGATTTGGGGAACCAAGACTCGGTCATCCTCTTCTTTGGAAGCTGTGTAAGAAAAAGGGGTATAATTCAATACATCGTTATTATTATTATTGATCGTTCATAACAGGGTAAAGACTGGAAACTCATCGATCAGCTCATTTCGCAAATTGATCAGTTTCCTACCGAGACAACACATGTTTCAGTGCCGCAAACCCTTCATAGGACTTTATGGTTGTGAGTAGCAGTGTACATATCACTTTATTTGATAGGCAAATCTCTGACACTGTATTTGAACCGTTATTTAGTTATTTGCAAAGGGTGGACATAAGGCTTCAGTAAAGATGTATTGCCTTAGCAGATAAATCCTTTAGTGTAAGGATGCATCTCACAACACAAATGAATACCAAATTATTGTGAGTATGCATATCATCTCCTTGCCTCATGAACAATAGAATTATTTGAACATTGTATCTCATAATTTACCATGATTATAAACATGTATGTAATTACCAAATAGGGATATTAATATTTTAATAGTTGCAAACTGTTATCCAGATAATCGAATATTTGTGCACACCTCTGTCATACTCATTGACCCTTGTCAAACCCTGTCGCAACAGCTGAAAAAAAGTCTAATCTGTCATTTGTCACAAACCACATTCTATGACCTAAGTCTAGTGTATAGGAGGCACCAGTTTATCCTGTTGGAGTCATGCAACCGCCTTCTTATGTAATGGATTCACCCATACGAGTATGCAGTTAGTAAGTTAGGCTTAATCGAGTCTAAACCTCCTTGTATCCAGTGAAAGCAAAGTAAACAGCACAATGTGCTAAATCTGGTTAAGCCGGAGTTTCTACCAGCCCTGGTTACCACCAACAAAGGCATTAACCAACAAACCCCTAACAAGTATGACAGAACTTATTTAACATTATGCTAAAAATATGGCTGATAAAGCCAGGACTTATTCAGCGTTTCTAACTTACTAGAGTAATATGAAACTTATAACATCAAACGTGAACCTGCACAAACTAATGGTGGTATAAATTGGCATATTATATAAAACTGTTATAATTAAATAATGACAATTCCGATATCAATATGATATCACTGCATTAATGTTGAAGCAGCATTCATGGAAACCAGTATCAAGCCCCATCAAATATGCAGAAACAGTCGACTAAATACTGACAATCAATCAACCAATCAATCAATAAATCAATCAATAAAACAATACTGTAAATAGAATGATTATATCTCTGTTAACGCCATCCTCTGTCCTGCCCTGTTCATCCAGGGGTATCTGTGAAAACTCACATCTTCTTGAAGCAGGAAACCAGTTGACTTCTTTGTTCCTTGTACTTTTCTTTCCAAAGATCGCCCGTAAACAAAACACGTCATTACGCAGAGGAACAACCATGTTTTAAACTACAATGCGGTCTCTGTCTAAAGAACAAAACACATTTCTGCACTGGAGCTTAAAAAAAAACCGTAATAAATCCGAAAGGAAAAAAGGCAAAGCACAAAAGAGATCTTGTCTTCCGAGAAAACGTGAAGGTATATCTTCACGGAGCACAATCCACTTAAACGCAGCTTCACAAAGCCCCTTCACTAATAAAAGTGATTACAGATCCGGACACGTATCATTAAAAATCTGCGGTTTGGAGAGATGAGATGACGTACTGCTGCAGATGTTTCTGTTTTTGTTGCTTTGGCAGCTGATGTTGTTGTTATTGTTTTTGTTGTTGACACCGCTGTATCCATGCAGACAGGACCAACCAAACCAGCCGTCATAATGTGGCCTCTGCCGCTAATCCACTCTTGCTTGATTCTGCTCATCTCTCTCACACACACACACACACACACACACACACACACACACACACACACAGAGAGGGGCTTAAACCCTGCTACCACAATCTAAACATGATTAGCCCCCCTTTCCCCCACTAACACATGAACCCCCTCCATCCTTCATGCCCCGCTTCCCCCTCCCTATCAGACACACACACAGAGCCCAACTGGACTGGCACACGCACACACACACAGAGAGCCCATCTTGACTGAACCCCCCCCCCCCCCCCCCCCCCCCACACACACACACACACACACACACACAGAGCCCATCTTGACTGACACCCCCCCCCCCCCCCCCCATCATGTCATCATCACCTACATTCTCTCTTTAATCCACCGAATGCGCGCGCACACACACACACACACACACACACACACACACACACACACACACACACACACGTCTCATTTTAATTCATCATTCTCTGCCCTCATATTTAAAGATGACCTCTGACTCGTAAATCAACCTCAGATTAGTCTCTACTGGAATGCTGTGGGGATTACCCCTGCTGAGAGACCCCTCGTTTTAAGGGTCGTTTAGGTTCTGGTAAGGGTTGTCGTCATATTTGAAGATTGAACAACAACAACAACAAATATATCTGGGCTAACTGACTAACGGATCTCTTTTCAGTTTTAAAAAGCATTTATCTAATTTCTGATAGTCTTCCTTGCCACTAGGTGGCACACAGGAGCTGATCTGAACCATCAGTCAAACTTTCAGGTGTGTTACTCAAACACATTGCCCAACCACATTACTGTGAACAATCCTATATTGTGGAACTCAACGTGGGAAGAAAGGTGTCGGTTTGTTTACTCTTTTTCCTGTCTTTGGCCAAGCTGTGATTAATAGCTGTGTACAGTCACGTGGACGTGGAATCGAACGCCTGCAATCTAGATTTCAATATGGCAGCACAATTCCCGTCACAATTCCTGATTCTCTCACCACTCCAGCAAATCTGACAGAAACAAAGAGAGTGCCAGACAGCCTCCTTCAACAAAGCAATAAAAGCAAATATCTTTAGGTGCAGTAAAACTGCTCTTGGTGAGGGCTGATTTTAGATCATCAGTACCAGGAACAGTTACGAACCAAAACCTATGTCTTAGTATAAAGTTTACAAGTTGACCTTATAGTAAAAGGCTTGACATCGGAACAGGGCTCTCACAATTATTGTCATTTAAAATTTGAGGTATTTCCAGACCAGCGCTGCTATTCTGAGACTGGTTCCCATGATGCAACTGAATGGACATGTGATTTTTGCATGGGGCTTTTGCATAAATGCTATTTCATGGGCTTCAGCGTGGCATGTGGTTGTGCCACTCCAAGGCTTTGAAGAGTTACATAACCCCTGATAAGACAAAGGTGGAGTGAACTTTTGGCGAGATCAAACATTAATTCCAACTGAGATCACAGATCAGATGCCCTTCAAAGACAAACAAAAGCAGAAATGAAATCCTTTTGCAAAGCTGCCAATGGGTCTGTTCAAGTGTGTTACTGCAGTGTAGTTAAGTACAAGGTTAAAGCAGTGAGCTGTATTGTTTGGGCCCCCGACCTCCAAAACTCAGCTCCAACTCCACAACTCACCGTAACCCTCTCCTACCTAGTCATCCATCTCTTAACTAACTACTTAAGTAATTTCTCCCAGCTCCGTCTTCCTCGTTAACCAATAAAATGTAGAAAATACAAAGGGCATTGTTCCATCTTAAAAGTCATCCATCAGTGGAGCTATTTGCACACTCTCACCAGGTGACCATGTCTCATTCATCAAACATTTGCGTAACAGAGGCGTGTCAGTTTAATGCCATGCAATTATGCAAGCCAGTGCTCCATAATGAACCCTTTAAGCAACACTAGAAAAGCACAGACGCGAGAAACAGCCATTTTATCACAGTGACATTAAGTATAATTAATTTCAATGAACTTACCCCTTCCACATAATACAAAAATACATACTTACAATTTAAAGTAACACTATGAAACAGTTTGACACATTTTGAGGTATGGTTTTATAGGCAACTAGTTTTGGTACCATCCTCAAATTCATTTTGATAGTATATGCTATGGTTTTATAGGCAACTAGTTTTGGTACTATCCTCAAATTCATTTTGACAGTATATGGTCATGTGAAGGACAGATAAAAACCTATGTCTTTCCCACTAGCCATCCAGGATATGCACTGTGTATGTCTGTGTTGCAGGCTGGAGGTGTTTGCAAGGCTTTTGCATGCCTTTTAGGAAGTTAGCATGCTAGTTTTGGAACAGAACTCCTTATCGCTGCTTTAACAGAACATCTTCCTGCAGACAAGTCCCCTATATAGTACTGATCTGCAGACATCCCTTCTTAGAGTATTCAATACAGTGCCACTATAGTGAATATCATACAGCCTTGTGAAATTGGCCTTACAACGTGTGAAGACGCCCACTGCAAGGCAATATCAGCCAGGGGCCAGTGGGTGGCATAATAAGCACATCTAGCTAGTCATTTTATTGCAACACCATTAGATTACCAGATTCCTATTCTGTTTACATTAGTTGACTGAGGAAGAGAAAGAAAAAAAACTGTAAAAACAAGCTTGTCACTTAGTCAGAGAAACAATAAGTTCTTTGAGTTATTTTTACATTTGGGATTTGTGAATTGTGGCCAAACTAACCAGCCCGAATCTAGTAGGAATTTTGGTAAAAATGGGATACATGGAAAAGATGACTAGACCACTGATTCATGGTAAAGGATATGACGCTGGTGACCGATAGGGTACCAAATGTACCACAAGACCGACGGCAACCTTCGTCCGACATGTTTACTCAGATACCTCACGAAGAAAACAGACACACACACCAGGAAGTTTTTGTCCTGACTTGCCCTGGTTTCTCTTTGTTGGGTATGATGAAAACACAACAAAAACTAGCCGCTCATAGACAGACACACACACACGCACGCACAAAACAGACACACACAAACACACACACAAACAGACAGACACACACACAGACACACAAACAGACACACACACAGACGCACAAACAGACACACACAAACAGACACACACACACACAGACACACAGACACACAGACACACACTTTCAGATGCTGTTGATGTCGTACAGAGGAGTTAAGGCACTGCTGTATCTAGGCCAACCAATCAGACTAGTGGAGAGGGTTGCTCAAGAGACCGAATCAGACAGGTTCTTCTCTGGTGTTTCCCCAAGTTGAATAACAATCGTACGGCAACCCACAGACCTCCGCAGACTCTGTCCTACAAGACATCATCTAAATGTATGACATTACTACTTTCTTGTTGTGGGAAAGGCACAGAGCAACATCACAGACAGGGTAATCCACAGCTACAGTGTGAAAACACAAGCCTCTCATTTTCATCCCCTGAGTATGAGTTGGAGTAAAAAATATAATTAAAATAAAAAAAACACGTAGTGCAAGTCATTCACTGTAGTTAAAAATGCATGATGACGTGTTCTTGTACGAATAAGGAAAGCAAACCTGGGTATCTGGTAGAAGCCATTTTTAGAGAAAGAGGCAGTAAGTTCATCTTTCTCGCCAGTTTGTTTGGTTTTCGAGTGGTCTGAGGAAGGGTGATGTCAAACAGAGGTCTGAGAGTAGCTTGAAGTCTTGTAACCTTTCAGAGGGAAGTAAGTCTGCTCACACACACACAGTCTTGTAACCTTTCAGAGGGAAGTCTGCTGAGGTAGTAAGGAGGAGAATGTCAAATATTCTGACTTGCTTGAACACGCTGAGCAGGAATATTAACCTGTGGGGTCTGATGTGACATGCACACACACACACACACACATGCTCTCTCCCTCTCTCACACACACACACACACACACACACACACACACACACACACAACGAGTACGAACCAAACACAAAAAGAACACAATGAAGATACAGAAGATCAAAAGTAGCATGTAAAGATCACTGCTTGTCATAACCTGAGGAGTTATAGTGAGCCTTAAAGAAAAACGGCACTCAGACTCAGACTCAGACGGGACGGTGTGTAACTGTTGCATAAAGTTATGACTGAAGCTTTAAGTGTGATCATTCTTCAGGGTCCGGGATGCTTCCAATGTCTTCAGTAACACCAGGGGATAACCCAGATAACGCATGACCCATGACCCATGACCCATGACCCATGAACATGAATACAAATACAAAACAAACGCTAATAAAACATTCTGCTGCAGCAATGGCATATCAAACTTTCAGTTGTCATTCTTTCCCTTTCATTCGACTTTCACACTGCGATTAGTTAACCAAATCTTATTTCCAGTAGTGTCTGGCCTTCAAAAGCCAGAGACTGTCTCCACATGAACAATAACCCCCCCACCCCCCTACACACACACAGACGCACACTAGCCATGAGGTCATCCACCTTTGACCGACAGAGCTGACCTCAGAGTGGACCCTGCCATCTCCACTCTGTTTGCTCGACAGTTCTTTAGACCTTGATGTTTGTGGGAGGGGTCGGAGGGGGGGATATTAGTGGCAGGGGCAGGGGCAGGGGCGGTGTTCAGAGGGGAAGATTAGAGACAGGCTGACAGGCCGACCAGCCACCGTGAATCAGCAGACCGGACTGCCAGCTCAGCGGAAGCAGAGTGCAGTGGCTCCACTCGCTCCTGTGTAAACTTTGGGGGAAAGCTGAATAGGGCGATGCCTTGACGGTGACTCACTTAGTTACCGAGCGAAACGGACAGAACATCCAGAAGGAAGAAGAAAAACAAATGCAGAGACAAAGATAACCATATGGGGGTGCTATACTTTGTGTCACACACTCACACACACACACACACACAGAGTACGAACCAAACACAAAAAGAACACAATGCAGAGACAAAGATAACCATATGGGGGTGCTATACTTTGGGTCTCGACGTCTCTTTAACTTTTCATCATTACTTTTCTTTTTTTTTTGTGTGACTCATGCCTTAAAGCCTGTGGTTGTGCTGAAAGTACAAACGCAACTGTCTGAACTCTCACGGGGAGGCACAACTGTCTCGGGCGATGCTGTAATGAACCTCACACCGAACACATTAACAGATACACGGACAATAGACCCATAGACTGGCAAAGACGTGAGACGAAACCCACACCATCAGTGTGCTCCGGCAATGAAGCCAGTAGTCACAACAATTTACCGACAGCCTACACCCTCCAGAGAACGATTGATTCTAAGCACGCGTGATGTGCTATTGTGTCATTCGTATTATTTTTCAGTAAAAGAATCTGCCATTTCACACATAATTACAGCTATAAATGCCCTCTGGGAATACCCATCCCAAGTTTACCACGATTAAAAAAAAAAAAAATGAATTGGACGTAACTCAATATGAACATTACCGACTCGACTATCGTCTCACAGAAGGGTGGATACCTGACTGGGGCGCTACTAAAGAGCTGCTTTAGATAGGGGTGGCAACCATTTGTAGTGAGATCATATCATGGAATATAAAGTCGCTTTAGTCGTTCTACATGTATACTTAACCACTTTATACATCTAGGTCCTTTTCACAAGCCATGGTGGGGAAGAATTCTATATTACAGATATAATATTATTCTAATCTAATCTGGTTTATTCACTCATTTACTGTTTCCAGAGAAGGTCTGCTTCGTAGTCAGCTACATGTTGATAGGATGATAACGATAATGATGATGATAACATCCTTGTTCCTGACGTGAAGAATCTGTCTACGGTGCTTTCCATTTTAAGGAAATTATCTCACAGTATGTGACATCATGTGCCATTATCTCTGCCATTATCAATCCTTATCTCTGGATGTAGTTATATCTCTGATCTGTGGGGATGCACCAATACTTTTTCAGGCCGAATACGAACACTTACATTTGTGTCCTTGTGTCCAAGAATGAGTGTATGGGCCCCGATACCAGATTCTGGTACTGATCCGTGAATGAGGGAGTGTTGTTTTCCCATGACTTGCATGGTCAGTATGAATGTCAAAGAAAATCACTGAGAAATACAGAAGAAACATTAAAACCTGCTATGAGGAAATAACATGTCATGAAGGCGTCCTTGTTTCAGCTTAAACTAAAATAAGTGCAAACACGGTTTTGAAAAAAGAAATTGAGAACCTGTGGTCTATGTGAAGACTTTTTCAGAAAAGATTTCACACCATTACAAGACATTCCATAAGCCTGACGCACACACACACACACACACACACACTCACACACACACACAATATTTTCTCTGATAACCAGGGACGTGCATCAGGCCCTGTAGCAGTCCTAACACAGGAAGTTGTGCTCCGGGCCTGCTGGAAGACGAAAAACAGTTAAGTGTTTGGGACACACTCCTGCCAAAGCGCTGAAGGGTACACCCGTTTGCTATTCTAAAAGCAGAAGTTTGCATACTTAGATTTCACCACATCATTTTACAAACTACAGACACAAATTCATGTGTTGGTTTGCATTAACTCTGGTGCCTGAATCTAGCATATTGGATTGTATATTTATTTTGTATATTTAGTAGGTTTATTTTACGTTTATCATATGGGTAATTTATGTTCAGAGTACTTATATGTTATGTTATGTTAGGTTGCTGTGCAGTGTCTTGTCTTTCAGTGCCCGGTCTGACTGTGTTGTTCTGTGCATCTGACAATACAAGACTTGAAACTTGAACATGCCAGGAGTCTCCAAGGTGAGGTAAGAGTGAGTGAAACACATCATCCAAGTCTCTCGAAACATACAGGGATTTTACGTGTTTAAATTCCCTTAACTTCAATCTGAGCAATCTTTAACAGGTGAAACACATGTAGTTGAGAAATGCCAACAGACAGTTGAGATATACCTACTCGATTGATACGTTTGGGAAAAGAGGAATATTGGAAGGGGGGGGGCCCTCACACTCAATGGGCCCTAATTTTATAGTGCAACAAGCATCACAAATGGGCTTCTTGCAGTGAGAAGGCATGGATACTTCAAGCATACTTTAAGCATACTTTAAGCATACTTCAAGGGGCAGGGCGTAACCAAGCATAAATCATGAGTCATTAGTGGGTGTGGCAATCAAGTCATTCACAATGCTTTAACCATACCATATTAACGTTCAGTAATTGCTCTACAATGGAGCAAACGACACATTTCCGGTCGTGAACGGAGCGGCTTACACCATGAAGGTTCTACTGGTTAGGGTTTCAGGCTGGAAACCGTAGGGCGGCCGGTTCAGTCCCCGACCAGTAGGAAAAACGTGGGCGGGGGAAGTGGTAGACCACTGCTCTCCCATGCCCACATCCACGGCTGAAGTGCCCTTGAGCAAGGCACCAAACCCCGATCACTGCTCCCCGGCGCCGCCAAAGCAGCTCACTGCTCCGGGTTAGTGTAACTTCACTTCACTGTGTGTGTTCACTGGGTGCTGTGTGTGTCACTACCCTCGATGGGTCAAATGCAGAGGTGGAATTCAGAGTGTGTGTGTCTACACCACCTCTGCCATAGAGTCACTTTCACTTATGTGGGAAGTGCATGCATGGCAGGAAATATAAACCCGTCTCTGTGTTGAATGCGTGGTTTGTGTTTCATCTACCTTACTAACAGGAATAAAGAATTCATCAAAATATGCTTATCAAGGAAGCAACTGTTCTGCTAACTGCCATCATATTGAATTGCCTCAGAGTTGTTGGCATAATGAATGGCAGATAGCCAGGATAGACAGCCAACACACGAATCACAGATCACTTGAACATAGATGGAATGAAAACATTTGCGATTCCCAAAGATACACCCTTGGACCGGGGATGCACGCAATGAAATATGCCCACAATCTATTACACTGAAGAAACCCCATAGGCATCCAAAAACACACTCTACTTCAGTGGTTCTTAACCTGGGTTCGATCAACTCCCACTGTCAGGGGTTCGGCAGGAGTCAAGACACACGCAGTATAACCCGGTTCACACTAGCAATGTCGGGCCGTTTTTATACATACCTACGTTTTGAAGAAATCATATTTTATTTTATTTTTCAAATTACGAAGGGTTCTGTGAATGCACTGATGAAGCTTGCAGGGTTCAGTACCTCCAAAAAGGTTAAGAACCACTGCTCTACTTGCTTGTTCTGCAAACAAAGGAGGCGGTGGTTGCATATATTGTTGTTAGTGCCTAAAGTCGACTTGGATACCCTGACCCTGAAGCCCAGTGGATGCTGGAAGGATCGGGTCGACTGGGATACCCCGACAGATGTTATTAACAGCCTCTGTAAGTCTGCCACGCATGAACTAAAGTTACTTGGCAAAATTATTCTGCTTAGTTAATACCATGAGAAAGATCCTACGAGCAAACATGGTTGGGTTCATGGGCGATGGACTTTGCTCATTGCGCGTTGCTTTGGTTGTTGCCCGTAAAATTAAACTAGGGCCCGGTAAGTAGGAATGTCTCGGGCAGTCTTGCTCGGTGAGATCCGCAAACGACCAGCACATGCAGGGCATCTACGTATACCTAATACCTATGCCTCATGGGTCTTGCTTACATGGACATGGACATTCAGGCCATTAACACCATGCACGGAAAAAGACAATTGATTCAAAAGTTTGTTTGGTAAGTTTGTAAATGTGTTAAAGTGGGACAGAGAATTTGCCAGCCAATTGAATGTGCAATATGGTGATGTTATTCACTTAAACCAATAAGCCTTTAGACTCTTTCAATGCTTATTAGGAATATTTTTGTAACTGCGCTTCAGTTAAATATGACTTAATCAATGATCCCTTTTATGATTAACATGTAGAGAAGCAAGGTTGGTTTTCAAATGAGGGTTTAGAAGCTTTTTAAGAATTTTCACGGGAATGGTTTTGCCTTGAAGGAATTCATCTGTACATTGAACTCCCACACGTCTGGACCCACCTATGTTTGCTCTTAGGATCTTGCTCATGTTATGAAATTACCCAAAATGATGTTGCTCAGTTATTAAAGTAGGTTTAGGTCGTTCATGCCAGACTTGGCATGTTGACAGCTCCATCGCCCATCATTGAGATTAGGGCCCAATATCTCATCTCAACTCCCGAGATGCTGTCAACATCTTTTGGTTTATCCGTCACAGTTTCTCACACTTGAATTAGTAGCATGGACCATTAGGTGCTGCGGAAAAATATTGCAAAACATCAACAGAGAGCACTGCCATTTCCTCACTTTGATGAGTAGGGCTCCAACAACAAACTGCCACATTAGAATCAAAGAAGCAGAACTGTAAAGATGGTTACCTAACCCCTCCCGCCTGCCAAAGTGTCAACTTCCATTACTGCTTAAAGTGCTCTCCGGCAAAACAAAATGAAGTTAAAAAAAAAATGGAAAAAGAGAGGACATTGTTCTCTGTGTACACATGACCACAGGTTATTTAAACTCTTTCTTTCTTTCTTTCTCTTTCTCTCTCACACACACACACACACGTTATTTAAACTCTCTTTCACACACACACACACACACACACACACACACGTTATTTAAACTCTCTTTCACACACACACACACACACACACACACACACACACACACACACACACCTTGGGAAGACCTTGGCAGAACTGCTCTGGAATGTGAGCAATCTGGAAGGGGCAAAGAGAGGAGGAGAGAGGGAATGCGGGTGACCTCACACAGGTGCCATGTCGACCCTAAATTTCTCTTCCTTCCTCGCCTTTTCTTCTCCGTGTTCTTTTTCTTCCTCTCCTTTCTTTTCCATCAGCCATGCACCTCACTGATCAACTCAAATGCCAAAGACACACACACACACACACACACACACACATCAGCCATGCACCTCACTGATCAAGACCCACCGCTGCTTCTTCTATTCTGTATCTGCTGTAATCTCCCCTCCCTTCATCGGTCCGGTCCCGTGATCGCCGCACAGCTCATTATTGCCTCTCGCTTTCCTTCAAAGGAGCAGATTAACTTTAGAGTCCATCTGAATCATGATCCACAGAAGCAGTTCTTTCATTAAAAAAAAAAAAAAAAAAAACTCCCCTTGCCTCAGAAAAAAGTCAAGGGGGGCACTGTAGCTCACACAGTAGCCTCGACCACATTCGGGCTTGTCGCTCACAGGGGACACGGTTCGAATCCGGCCCGATGTCATTTCTCCGGTCCACTCCCCACCTCTTCTCCCTCTCATTTCCTGTCCCACTCTTCACTAACCTATCAATTAAAGGCATAGAAAAGCCAAAAACAAATCTCCAACAAAAAAAAGGTCAACCTAAAAACACAGAGACAGCATCAGCATGTTATTCCCCAATCCATGTGGCTGAATATTTACACTAGGATTCAACTAGGATCCACCACATAGAGAAACAAGTTCAAAAAGTACAGGGGCTCACTACACACCGCAGCTGATTCCATTTCATGAACACCCCCCTCTTAAAAACAAACATTGGGAAATATGTAAGATCAGTTTAACGACCAGAGGAATTTGATGACACTGGATTTGAGTCCAGAGACCATATCTTATATCCACATCAGAGACCAATGTTCCTAAGGCAAAGCATTTGAAAACACAAAAGGGAAACAAAACTAAAAAATATGGCACCTATCCAATTGATGTCATCATATAAACTCTCAATGTGTTCTTAATCATGACGTGTATGAAATACCAGGCAATAAACAAACGCACTGATAACTTGGCATGATGTACATCCCTTAATAGCGCCATTAAGGCTGTATAAACACAGGGCACAAGGCCACATCACTATGACACCCTTCCAGCACACTTCGGCCACTAACACAGCTACAGTATAAAGCCCTACCTGAATGCTAGTATTGCTGTGATTGAGAGATCTGTGTACAGAGCACATAATAATAATAATAATAATAATAATAATAATAATAATAATAATAATAATAATAATAATAATACATTTTATTTATAGCGCCTTTCATGACACCCAAGGTCGCTTCACAAACATACAGCATTTCCAGCCTAGACCCTGGGCAGAGGTTGTAAATCAAAGACAGCAATCAGCCAAGGGCAGTGGCTTTCACATAGGCATATGCAATGAATTGCTAAAGGGAGTGAATTCCGTGTTCTTTTTTTTTTTTTTAAGGGACGCTAGCACGCGTGCACCCACGCTTACATGCCAAACTTGTGACAGGGGCTGCAACCAGCTGAAATCAGCTGAAACCTGTCTTCAGGACATCTCCTTGCTAGCATGCTAGCCAACCTCGCTCTGCAGGTTTATGCCTGTACCTGAAATGGACAGGTTGATTTCTGCTCTACCATGAGGCGGCTATGGCAGGCCCTCTTCATACCAAAGCATACTGGATTTGTAAGCCGGTGGGACAAGGTCTTAAATCTGAAAAGTCTATTGTTTAGTCACAAAAGGAAGCAGCTTTTTATCTATGAAGTAGGTTTCCTAGAAAATAACCTTGTGAGATGATTATATGATCACTTTGACGAAACCACACTTCCTCTCAATCTCTCTTTTTCCCAGAAAGGTGGATGCAACAATCTAGGTTATTCATTAGACAGATGATAGAACAACTAGACATAAGAGTTCAAATGCATTGCCTTATGAAATGAAATGCCTTAAGCCAACAACAGCAAGTTGTAGCACGAGTAGAACTCTCCAGTGGGGTGTTGTCTTACTATGTGTGATCTGCAAGATGGCCACTATGACACAGCAACATACTAAATAATAATAAATAATAATAATAATAATAATAATAATAATAAATATGGTCTTGGGTAAGTTATGTTAACCTGATAAAACTCAAGACTGTTTATGGAAATCTCAAAGTAGAATCTGGGACTCTACAGAACTGTATCAGAGCGGGCCATGCTAACCTTAGCAGCATGCTAAAGGAGCAGTCTTTGCAACACTTCTATTGATTTTAGATGAAGAATGCAGAGGGCAATCAATGGTGCAACAAACTTGTTGACTTAACTTCTAGTTTGTCAGCATTAAATAGAAAGAACCACGTCAACTCTCTACATACACAACAAGGCATTGTAAACACCTTGCGATGACCTTTGCCAACATATGAAGGTGAGAATGTAATTCTTGAAGGCAGGGATGGATTACCGAACGGGCCTGCTGGGCATGGGCCTAGGCCCAGGGGCCCATGAGCTCAGGAGGCCCCTGACCCTAACCCAGAGCCTCTGCATGAAGTTGCTGTTATGTATCTCTTATTTGTGGTTGAAACAAGTGTATTTTGTGAACTTGCCGTTAGCTTAAATTGAGTGTACCTACGCTGTGTTAGAAAATTTGTATGTGCTCTGTTAATTGTTGAAAAAAAAATGTCATTACATTTAAGTAACTTCTTGCGAGTGGAACATTTTTGCGGCCACGTGTGCGTGCAAATGGGAGGGGGGCCAGGGGCCCATGGTTTCATAATCCGTCCACGCTTGAAGGTAATGCACAACCTTGAGTTCATCCTCTGATCATCACATCATCTTCAAAAGTACTCATAAGGAGTACACTGCATGACAGCTCATTGAACACACACTGCGGAACACTGTGCTCACTACGACACAATGACAGAGGAACCAGCATCAAGGACCTTCAGAGAATAAAGAAACCGACTTGCGTGACAAAAAAGTGCAACAAGCAAATCACCTAATCTACAAAGAGCAACATGACAACATTTCCATTTCTGCCAGATAAAAGTGTAAGATAACTTTGAGGGAGGTTAATATGCAAGTGGAGATAGAAGGTCATTGGTCTATTCCTTGGTTGAGTCTTACGCTCTTAGACTCTCTCTCCCCCACCTCACACGTCACTACTATGACCTTGGCAGAGAGGAGAAACTCTTTATCAACTCCTCAAGTGTAGCCTGACTTAAACGAGAGAGAGTGGGAGGGAGAAAGAGAAAGAGAGAGAGGGAGAGAGAGAGAAAGAAAGAGAGCAAGAGAGAGAGAGAAAGAGAGAGAGAGAGAGGGAGAAATAGCGAGAGAGAGGGGGAGAAAGAGAGAAAGAGAGAGAGGGAGGGAGAAAAAAAAGCAAGAGAGAAAGGGAGGGAGAAAGAGAGAGAGAGAAAGGGAGGGAGAAAAAGCAAGAGAGAGGGAGGGAGAAAGAGAGAAAGAAAGAGAGGAAGAGAGAGAGAGGGTGGGAGAAAGACAGAGAGGGAGGGAGGGAGAAAGAGAGAGAGAGCAAGAGAGAGAGAGGGAGGGAGAAAGAGAGCAAGAGAGAGAGGGAGGGAGAAAGAGCGAGAGAGAGGGAGGGAGAAAGAGAGAAAGAAAGAGAGCAAGAGAGAGAGAGAGGAATAAAGAGCGAGAGCAAGGGAGAGAAAGAGAGAGAGAGAGAGAGAGAGAGAGAGGAATAAAGAGCGAGAGCAAGGGAGAGAAAGAGAGAGAGAGAGAGAAAGCAAGAGAGAGCAATCCTTCACTCACGTACAAACTGGATTATGGAGTTTGTATACAAGTACTGAAGTGAGTTTCTACATTGTATGCCGGACACTCTTCCAAGACTGCAATGACACAGTAAAATTAGATCTTCGAGGAATTTCCCGTTTTTAAAAACTTCACTCACACAGACAGACATGGTAGCACATGCTATGGGCGTGTGCAGCTCTGCACTTGGAACAATTAGTGCCTGTGTGGACCGGTGCAGTCCGATAAACAGTCAGAAAACACCACGGCCTTAACACAGGCAGTCAAGGGAAAAGAATTTGGGCGTGTGTGTGTGTGTGTGTGTGTATGTACTCTGTATATGTGTACGATTGTGGTAAAACATATCATCCTATTCCAACATGGAATCTCTTTGAAAGTCACTTGGGAATGTTGTGGCCAAACCAAGGTTAGCTTTACGACTGAAAAGTCTTCCCATCTGGTAAAACATCAAGATTGCCTTTCATTTTTGTCACGCGTCACGATGTCAATTATTCCAATGCAATGGGGGTTTCACCTCCCTTAAGTTTCACACCAACACACCATACCAAAGCAGTGAGCGTTGTGGCTCACAATGCACCACAAGCCTGAGGTAACTATGCATCCTGCTACCATTGGAAACCGGTTTTAACGTTAAAGATGCAATTCTAAATGCAAAATTTGGTTCTAACTTAATTTAAACTACCCCACTGTGCAAGACCTGACAAGTCATGTTCATTTAAAATAAATAATGGCCACCTCTTTAATTTGCTAATAAGTCTGCACAGCAACTTGACTCGACGTTCTACGAGAGTAACGTTAGCGCCGTCACCGATATCTACTTTGGTGGTCAGTTACCCTTCCCCCCCCCCCCCCCCCCCCATTCAGTGGAACAGACTTTGTACTTTTGTCACGTTCCACTTCCAAAGCCTCAATTAGCCATCTGCAGCTGTGCAGCGGTGACACATCTGACAGGAAATCATATATAGCCATGTGACACCATCGTACGGTAAACTCTAGAGCAGTGGTTCTTAACCTTATTGGAGGTACTGAACCCTGCAAGCTTCATCAGTGCATTCGCCGAACCCTTCGTAATTTCAAAAATAAAATATGATTTCTTCAAAACGTAGGTATGTATAAAAACGGCCCAACATTGCTAGTGTGAACCGGGCTATACTGTGTGTGTCTTGACCCCTGCCGAACCCCTGAGAGTGACTCAACGAACCCAGGTTAAGAACCACTGCTCTAGAGCGTGATCTCTCTAGAGAGTGGGCTCTTTCTTTACCTGCTTTGGGGCTGGGTTGGAGCACCGGGGTGCCCGGGCCCAGCAGGTCCTGGCTGTTCCTCCTGGAGTAGGCTTTCTTGCCCTTATTGTTCTTCCGCAGCCAGCTGAAGGCCCGTCGGAGGGAGCTGCCACGATACTTCCGCCGCTTGCCCTTGCTGCTGTGCCGCTCCAGTGCCAACACCTCCACCACGTCGCGGGGCACCAGGTTACCCACCTGGTCCCTCTTGTGCTCCGTCTCCCGGCCCGACATCTGGCCGTTCACGGGGGGAGTGCCCTGCGAAGAAACAGAACAGAGAAAAAAAACTACTCAGACGCTATGACAGTGGTACTTTTTGTACAGTGGAGGGCATACATTATAAACCACCTGTTTGTCCAAATCCGACAGTGGGCGGGACAGTGGTACAGGAGATAGAGAAGTCGTTTAGTAATCAGAAGGTTGCTAGTTTGATTCCCTGTCGAAGCGTCCTTGAGCAAGACACTGAACCCCTAATTGCTCCTGATGTGCAGTGTGCCATCAGTGTAAATGTAAAAAAATGTGTATACATCCTTGTAAGTTGCCTTGGATAAAAGTGTCTGCTAAATAAATAAATAAATAAATAAATAGTCATAAAATAGAAACAGAACAGAGGAAAACTACTCAGACGCTATGACGTGTCAAATCCAGTGTTACTTTTTGTACACAGTGGAGGGCATACATTATAATCAGTATTTGCACTGATAGGGAATTGAACGCAGGCTCCTGTTGCTATTGGAAACACACTGTACCAGCAAAAGGTGACGGGAGATGGATGTAAACATGGAACTTTGGTCTTGGCGCTCATTGACTTTAAAAGAGCATTCGTCACATTTTTCCTCACAGGCGAACAGACCAGCTAATCTGCCCTGTGTGTGTTGCTATCTTTCAGCACACTCTAGAACTCCTGCACCCCACGGAGGATATACTCTCTTGATCTCTCACACACTCATTCTCTCCGTCTGTAGATATACTCTCTTGATCCCCCCACACACTCATTCTCTCCATCTGCAGACACCGCCCTTGAACACTCCTCCAGCCCTCCTCTGCTGCCATTGAGGGAGGGAGACAACAGACTGGAAAAGATTAGAGATGAAAGATGACCGAGAGAGAGAGAAAGATAACCGTCCGGTACCCCCCTCCCCTCATAGTTTAAACCAGTCAAGCTAACAGCCAGCAAAATTGGGTAAAAGAGGGCAGTTTACCACAAAGGTAATAATTATGTTGTCATTTCTATTTTCACAATAACCAGAAAGTGGCCAAGTTTTGGTTGTTAAACCATTAATCAGTGCAGGAGTGTCTATTACCGACAGAGCATCCTGCTATTTTGTTAATCACAGTGTTTTTGAGTTTCACTGACATGAGTGACAGGGCAACTAACCAATAGCAGACTGTGGCTCCCGTGTAGTCCCAAGACCCAGTGTGTTTGCCGGTACAGCAAGGGTGTAAGCAGAATACATATAAGCCAGCCCAATCTTGCCTCTCAATCTAACTCTCCCTTGTCTAGTTCTGGCTCCAAACCTTCATTCCTGAGCCAGTAGTCATGCTGCTGCTGCTGCTGCGGCCTCACCCACCACACACACACCCCCAGACATTACACATCACACACACACACACACACACACACACACATATTCTCCCACTACTCAAGTCCTACAAATGCATAAATGTAACTCAACCGAATGCTAAGTTATGCGAAAAAAGAACACCAGAGTTGTCACACAAAAACCACATCCCACTCAGTGCACTTTAGTGTGACAGATAAAAACAAACCTGCAACACACAGATAGACACACACACCAACTATCCCATGAGGGAGATGTCACCAAAACAAACAAAAACACACACACATACACATACAGCCAAATACTGATACAGCCTCCTCACAGAGTCCTCATGACTGATACTAGACGTGTGTGTGTGTGTGTGTGTGTGTGTGTGTGTGTCTCTGGATTCCTCTCCATGTACTCCACCCTCTCTCCTGTCTCTCCTGTTTAACCCCCCCCCCCCCCCCTCTCTCTCTCTCTCTTTCTCTCTCCACTTCTCTCCCCTTTCAAGTTCTCTGAATCTCTCTCTTGATGGGAGAGGTGGAAATAGGTGGAGCAGTCGATTCTCTCCCTCGCCAAGTAGCCCTCAAGGTGTGAGAAAAAAGGTTTGTTTGGAAAGAGGGCGGAATGATAAGCAAGCTGGTGAAGATTAAAGAGCTATGCCGGTCTGCAATGCATGCATGCATGCACTGACACACACACACACACACACCTTAAACCCTAACTTCACCACACACACACACACACACACACACACACACACACACACACACACACACACACCCCTTAAACCCTAACTTCACCACACACAGACACACACACACACACACACACCTTAAACCCTAACTTCACCACACACACACACACACACCTTAAACCCTAACTCCACCACACACAGACACACACACACACACACACACACCCCTTATACCCTAACTTCACCTCACACACACACACACACACACACCTTAAACCCTAACTTCACCACACATAGGACACACACACACACACACACACACACACACACACACCCTAACTACACAGCACACAAACTAACCTATGCAACTATCACACTTTGTACATAAAGCAAATAATACCAACTCCGGAAGCTTAACGCATCGTATGACTCAACACAGCATGTTTAGTTAACCTGCAGAACACCTCAGCTGAGGCATCTCATGCTACCTCAGCCAAGTCCATGAAAGCACCACGTACAGTACAGCACTATGCACTTCTGCTGTGAAAATCAAAATGGCTGACATCGACAATAAAAATATAAGATCAAGGAAGATAGTAATGAAGAAGGCATAGGGACAGCAAGAGAGACAATAATAGGAGAAAAAGAGACAGCACAGTATGAGTGTTATAACCCAAACACATATACAAACGTACAGCGTTCAGTGTGGACTGATATCTGACCTATATCTCACATCTGCTCTGCAACATTCTTGTACCACACTGACTAATGTCAACTAATTGAACAAGATGATTGATTTAAGAGAGTGATTAGTTTAAGGTATTGATTGGTTTTGAAGTAATGACTGCCTTGCAATTCTTTTAACTCATCCTGATTAAGGCTTTTATCATAATAGATGTTTTAAAAAGAGTCTTTCCAGAAGCTGCAGAACCACAGTCTCACGTATTTAGCAACAGGTTATCACCTTTAAGGAGGTTTACTTGCAGACACACACACACACACACACACACACACACACACACACACACACACACACACACCTTAAAACCCTAACTTCACCACACACAGACACACACACACCTTAAACCCTAACTTCACCACACACAGACACACACACACACACACCTTAAGACACAAAGATAGAGACAGAGGCAGAAAGAAAAGAAAAGAGGAAAACGTAAACTTCAGAAAAAGAAATAGCATGATGTGCTCTCTTCAGACTGAGCTAAGAGAGGAAGGCAAGGTTGTCAGGTCACTGCAGGCATGAACTCACACACACCTGTTAGTTTCAACACACACTCGAGGCATCACCATTCACACAACCGACACACGTCTAAGGGGTGAAGACATAGTGTCTGTGTGTTCTTGTACTTATGACCTCCTGGGGACTCCTGGGGCTTATGACTGAGCTTAAAGATCGCCACAGCCGTGTCTGAACCAATCTGTGTGTGTGTGTGTGTGTGTGTGTGTGTGAGCAGCAGTGGGAGGGCAGGGATATAAGTGTGTGTGTGTGTGTGTGTGTGTGTGGGAATAGGATCTTTCCCTAATGTGGGAATGTTGAGAGGCAGGTCTTGACTTCAGTGCAGGAGTCAAGGAAACAAGTCTCTACTGTGTTTGCCTCTGCTGGCTGACACAGAAACTAAATATTTCACACACCTAGACACATGCACAATGTACTACAAACATAAACACACACACACACACACACACACACACACACACACAACCTTATTCAAAAGCTTGGTCAAGAGGAAGAGGCGCTGTGTGTGTGTGTGTGTGGGTGTATGTATGTGTGTGTGTGTGTTCCTACCCTTAGGGAGAAATCACATACACTGTGAGAGGGGTGCGGCACAGGAACACTGGTCTTTGTTTGAAGAGTGTGTGAGAGGATTTATCCATAACATTCACCTTCCTCTGAGAGACACACACACACACACACACACACACACACACACACACACACACACACACACCTTCAACGTTGCTGAGATTTTAAAGAGGCAGCATGCATATATTTATCACAATGTTCCAAGCTGGATCTTCTTTTCCAGATATTCTTTTTAAAAATCCACCGGCCTGTCCTCTCTGGCTAAGTGGAGCTGGGACAAGTTCCAACATGAACCCCTAAAACACTCCCAGAACCGATCTGGGATTTGCAGAGGATGTGGGATGAACTGAGCATGTAGTCAGTGTTTGGGGATGACAATGTGTGTGTGTGTGTGTGTGGTGTGTGTGTGTGTGTAGGGGTTTGCAGAGGATGTGGGATGTACTGAGCATGTAATCAGTGTTTGAGGATGACAATGTGTGTGTGTGTGTGTGTGTGTATGTGTGTGTGTGTGTGTGTGTGTGGTGTGTGTAGGGGTTTGTGAGAGAGAATCCCTCAAAGATGTCCTTTTCAGTTAAAGTTGGTACCATGAATGTTGAATTTAGCTTCTTCTGCAAAGCTCTCGGAGGCTCTTAGGAGATCCCCCACTTTCCTATTACCTCATCTAAAGGAGACTCTTAGGAGATCTCCCACTTTCCTATTACCTCATCTAAAGGAGACTCTTAGGAGATCTCCCACTTTCCTATTACCTCATCTAAAGGAGACTCTTAGGAGATCTCCCACTTTCCTATTACCTCATCTAAAGGAGACTCTTAGGAGATCTCCCACTTTCCTATTACCTCATCTAAAGGAGACTCTTAGGAGATCTCCCACTTTCCTATTACCTCATCTAAAGGAGACTCTTAGGAGATCTCCCACTTTCCTATTACCTCATCTAAAGGAGACTCTTAGGAGATCTCCCACTTTCCTATTACCTCATCTAAAGGACTCTTCGGATATCTCCCACTTCACTATTGCCTCATCTAAAGTGATGTCATCATAGAACACCTCGTTTCTCACAACCCACAGAAATGAAAAACAAAAATAACTATTCCTACAGATTTTCCGTTTAAAACCAAAACAACATACTTGTGGTCGGGTATGAGTACTTGCATGTGACAGTGGTTTGGCCATTGTGGGAACAGAGGTTTGGCCATCGTGGAAACTCCCCAACCAAAAGCACAAGGGACATCTTCTACTGTGTATAACTAAAAATAGCTTGGGCTCTGTAGAACAGGATGAGGGTGAAGAAGGACGAAGCCAAGGCACTCACACCTGTCGCAGGTGTGGGCAGTGGGTGGAGTGTGGGCACTCACACCTGTCGCAGGTGTGGGCAGTGTGTTGAATGTGGGCACTCACACCTGTCGCAGGTGCTGGCAGTGTGTTGAATGTGGGCACTCACACCTGTCGCAGGTGCTGGCAGTGGGTAGAATGTGGGCACTCACACCTGTCGCAGGTGTGGGCAGTGGGTGGAATGTGGGCACTCACACCTGCCTCAGGTGTGGGCAGTGGGTGGAATGTGGGCACTCACACCTGTCGCAGGTGAGGGCAGTGGGTGGAATGTGGAAGCCCTATTAATTAATACCCAGGTGCACTGATCCTTCTGTCTTTTTTGGTTTGACACAGAACGCAACAAACGGTAGCAAAGGGGCGCTTTCTTTTCCTGCCCAAATGATCAAATCCCATTTTTCTGGCATCGTTGGGACGAACCCTTAAAGTATCCCTCCCCAGCCCTATGTAACCAGCTGAGTGAAACAACCAGACACATTTCTTTAACATCAATAATCTTGTTGTAGTGGGTAATAATGAGTGTTGCAGAGGGTAATAATCACTGCCTAAATCCTGGCAGCTTCATTTGTTGACAGGAGGTAGCTGCTGCCTGTGGACACACACACACACACACACACACACACACACACACACACACACACACACACACGAGGTAGCTGCTGCCGGTGGGCTGGGAGAAGAGGAAGGGAATGGAAGAATGGATGTGTGAACCCAGCCTCGCCAGGGTGTGGCCAACACTCTGGGCACAGGAGGCAAACAAAGGGGAAAAAAGTAAACATCCCCCTTATCCTCACTGGAAATGGGTTTTTCATATGTGGGGTGTGTATTTTCACACACACACACCACACACAGAGACACACAGAGACACACAGACACACACACAGGCACAGGCACACAGGCACACACGCACGCATGGCCATATACAACCACCACAGGATAAACTGTAAGTGTACATCCCACCTGTATTGGCAGCTCATTTTTGTTAATTGATAGTTTTCGTAGTTGATCATTTACTGTATCAAGGTGTACTGGTGAACAAGAAATGGGAATGGGTTTTCATATGCGGGGTGTGTATCACGACACACACACGCACAGACACACACACACACACACACACACACACACACACACAGACACACACACACAGACACACACACACACGGCCATATACACACACCGCAGGATAAACTGTAAGTGTTCATCCCACCTGTATTGGCAGCTCATTTTTGTTTATTGATAGTTTTCATAGTTGTATCAAGGTGTACTGGTGATTTGGATGAAGCTCTTTGTATGGTTTCTAAAAGCCTTTCCCTCGTTTCAGATACCTCTTGCACAGTAGCATGCTTAGCAGTAACCATGGGGATTACAGCAATGGAAGGTTACTGTCCCATAACAGGTACGAACACATCACCACCCCACCACAACGTGTCTTTGCCACTCATGGGACTCTTTCTGTTGCCCTGCAGCTTGTTCTGTTTGTCTGCTGATGTAGTTGGAGGCGTCTGAGAGTGTGTGTACTGACAGTGTGTATATTGAGAGTGTGTATACTGACAGTGTGTATATTGAGAGTGTGTATATTGAGAGTGTGTATACTGACAGTGTGTGACGTGGGTTGTGTGCAGTATGTCCATGAACAAGTGCATGTGAATCAGACCAGATGTGTGGATGCAGGAGTGTGAATGTGAACAGGTGTGTGTGTGTGTGTGTGTGTGTGTGTGTGTGTGTGTGTGTGTGTGTGTGTGGTGTGCCCGCTAGTGGTGCCAGTCCCCCAAAGATCTGCCAAGCACCTGAAATTATATAACTCACAAGGAATCTCCACGGAAACAAGCCCTTGCATGGCAGAATGATTGTTACGATAAGACACACCCTTAACAAACAGCATTCACACAGAGAGAGGTTCTATTCCGAAAATTCAAATGTCCTTTCTCTTGCGCTTTCTATATTTAAAGGAACAGTGTGTAGTTTTTAGTGGCATCCATTAGTAGAAAATGGAAAACAGTATTCATAATTGTCATAAGTGTATCATTTACCTGTAACTACGATTCATTGTGTTTTTCGTTTGCTTAGAATAAGCCCTTCGTACATAGGGAGCGGGTCTTATTCTCGAGTCCACCATGTTGCACTGCCATGTTTCCACACTAGCCCAGAACAGACAAGCCAAAACAATGTGTCGAGATAGGGCTCTTCACCTCTTTATGGCACTTGAGGGCCACGGTAGGTACCTGCCAGTAGATGCCACTATAAACTACTCACTGTACCTTTAAGTACACTCACAAGTACACAATTTTGTAAGTCAAATGTACTGTATTGCATCTCTATCATCTTCCTGTTTAAGAATGAGAACAGAGAGAACTTTGACACACTCATTCATTCTGGTCAAACGGATCCTCATGGTAAAGTATCACTTCAGCTTAACAATTCCAGCCTTTGTGTATCTTTCTGGTATGACTAGTATGATTAAAGGTTAAAAGCAGGCACATCTACAACTCCAAGTCAAGGACGATATCACACCAGTCAAATACTATGGGGAAACGACATTGGCATGTTGTGCCGACCATCATTGGTTAAACTGACATTTTCGAACCACAGAGATCAAAGTCTGGTATTAGAATCAGGGAGATGTTTGAGTGGCCTAGGCGCCCTCAGGAAGGAATGGAGATACCTCACGGGTTAATGTACAACCAGTGCCCGGGTTGGATAAATAATCTTAACGCTCAACTCACGAAGTCAGGTAGTAGGGATGAGTGCTCGATCTCCCAAAACAATACTTCCCCCAAAGATGTCTAGGTACATTGGTAAGCAGCCTACCTAAGCCTTCAGGCTAAATTTACTGGAAACACCAGACAGGAAACTTTCTGGCTTGCAGAGCCCTCGCAGTCCAACATCACCAAATTCCTGTTCCTAATCCTGTCCACTATTAAGTAAATCGAATCTGTTGTCGCTCAAACAAATAACAGCGTCCATCAGCCCAATTATTATCATGGAGTATAAACTTTTCCTGTTTTACACCACACAGGACAATGTGACGCAAGGAATGGATGGGTAACTTAAAATAAACGTTGCGGCAGAACAACTAAATAACATCACACCAAAACGATCAACGATTGTTGATCAATCAGTTGTTATTTTCGCGACTTGATTTTGCCAAGCCTACAAGTAACATCTTCACATACCTCAAAAGTTAGTTCCGTTCCGCCTTGTATCTGGGATAGGTTGTTTGCATTCTAAACTAATTATAATCCATCCGAATTATCTTCAAGACACGGTTTCTTTGAAGTCTTCTTAACGTCCCGTCAGATTCATCAGGTAAACCATTCCGTCAGAAGGTCCATTTACACAGAAATATCACACGTTTGGGTTTCCTTAATTTCCTTCGGCTGGGAAACGTTTCCGGACCCTGCAGTGTGCGCTAGATGTAATTCGCATGCTGATATTCGTTTCCTACTCAGTGAAGCAATCTTAAACTATTCACCTGGAGCTATGCACACAGGTGAGGGGGGCTGTCTCCTTTTCCGTGGTTTTGTGATGTAGGCTACTTTTGTAATTCAGCGCCGCCTAGAGGGAATTTCAAAACAATTGAGGAAGCTGAACCGTCAACTAGAGGGGCCGTGATTTTAATTGACCACTGCTCAGTATCAGTTTCCCGTTGTCAAATTATTTGATTACGTGGCAAATTCAAGTAATTACATGTGTGCGGTACTTAAGGTAATTGAGATGATTGTCTGTGACATACTGATGTTGACAAGTCTCAGTAATATATGCCGTAAAATCAGGTTTGTCAACTGTTACGTGGTTATTTGAGTGTGGTATTGGATTTTTGTTCTGTGGGCAAACCTTTGCCATAGTCCTTCTGATTCAACTTGTCCTAGCCTGCTACGTGTAGTTTACAGGAGCCTGATTGTTTTCATCCTGGTTTTGGGATATTCTTGTGAGGGTGAATCACAGGCAGAGACACAGCCAGGTCTCCTGGGCCCAGACTCTCACCCACATGACTATAAATAAGTCCAAAAATACCTCGGCACCGGGACAGCACTCCTCATTCCCCCTCTCTCTCTCACACACACTCACCCTGACCTCCCCATGGGTGAGTTAATGAGTAGGAGCACATGAAAGAGAAAGGCAAAGTGAAAGTTTTCAAAGAAAAAGACAAAGTATGCAAGAAGAGAGAAAAAGTCATGATATGATTAAATTAAATGATACAAGGAAAGGGAGAGAGAGGGTGCAGTGCACTCAGACGGAGTGAAAAGATATGCAAGAGCCCTCCCCAGTGGTGGAGGATAGAATTTCTCCCCCTCCCTCAATATTTATTTATACACACAGTGTATACACACAGTCCTAGACACAAACAGGGGGTAAGATAACACTATATCTGTGTGTCCCGCAGTCCCTGTATCTCCACAGACACTTCTTAAAGATTGTTTCAGACACAGACCAGAGGATCCAACTGGAAATTTAATTCAGATCTGAACAGAAGTGAGGCTATTTCTACAAAGCAGACCAGAGGTGCCAGGGGTGAGTGTATGCCTCATGCTGAATCCACACATCTTTAATGCCATTGGGATGTTTCTGTGTATTATACCATTGACTCTGTTGGTATCCGTATGCAAAGAAAATGTTTTGTCCTTGTCACCTCGACACAAGTTACTACTGATTTAATTGTTTTCTGGGATGTGGGGAAGCATGGAGTTGTATTGAGCTAGTAAATTAATAGATGATTAGATGTCTGTGAGTATAGGGTATCGGTTCCCTTTATAGAGTCACATAATACAATTTTTGTATAGAGTGAGAGGTTGTTATGAAATTGTAACGATCCCGAACCTGTGGATGTAGCTGTGACTTATTCAGTCTAATTCCCTCTATTCACCGTCAAGCCTGCTAGTAAATGGAGACGGCGAAGACAGCCATGAGCCTGGACGTGTGTCAGGAGCGAAAGGCTGGAGAACAGATGCCTTCTTTGAGGAATGAGCTTGAAGGAGAGGCTCAGCCAACTCAGGGGGTAGGGTCAGACTCAGGGGACACAGTGGACATCACAGTGAGCGACCAGGTGCATGTCAACATCACAGACTCAGTGCATTCTCTGTTGGTTGAGACATGTGCTACCTCCCCTGTCCAGACGATGCCTAATGTCACTTCTGCTCCTTCTTCACAGGCTTCCATTCCACCCTCTACGGAACCATCGACTTCCATTTCACCCTCTACGGAACCATCGGCTTCCATTTCACCCTTTATGGAACCATCGGCTTCCATTTCACCCTTTATGGAACCATCGGCTTCCATTTCACCCTTTATGGAACCATCGGCTTCCATTTCACCCTTTATGGAACCATCGGCTTCCATTTCACCCTTTATGGAACCATCGGCTTCCATTTCACCCTCTACAGAACCAACGGCTTCCATTTCACCCTCTACAGAACCAACGGCTTCCATTTCACCCTCTACGGAACCAACGGCTCCCATTTCAACCACTGTGGAACCAACGGCTCCAGTGCCCATGCAAACCTCTGCCTGTGTCCCTGCACAAACCTCAGCTTCACTCACGGAGCAACTGACTCCTCATCTCCCATTGCAGTGCTCTCCTTCTCCACCTCCCCTCCACCCAGCATGCATGTTAACTCCCATCCCAGCACAGACTTGTGCTTCTTCACCTGTAAATACCGTTGGACAGGTACGTGCTCCTCACCTAACCCAAACAGTAGCTGTGTCCGATCCTCTCCAGGCATCCCCTTCTTTAGCCAGGCAGATGCCTGCTTCTCACCCATCCCAGACATGCCCCCCTATACCCGCACAGTCTTCTGCTCCTCCAGCTGTATGCATATCTGAGGTCTGCTCTGCGCCTCTGCCCGCACAGACTCCTCCTCCGCTCCAGTGGGCAGTGGCGGAGGAGGTGAGCGCTCATTTCGAGGTGTGCCTGGAGGAGGTGGGTGCCCTGGAGCGCAGGCGGGATGCGTTGGTGCGCGAGCTGCTGCAGCTGGAGCAGCCCATGATGCAGGCGGTGCAGACGCTGCAGGCGGAGCTCGTGCAGGCGTACGGCCACCTCACGCGGGCGCAGCTGCAGCTGCTCCGGCTGCAGGAGGAGATGCAGCAGGGGAAGAGGAAGCTGTTCAGCGTGACCCGGAACTGCATCCAGAGTGAGGTGGAGCTGTCCGCACTCCGCTACGAGGTGGCACAGTCTGTCATCATGCAGGTAACATTTACATTTAGTCATTTAGCAGACGACTTACAAGGATGTATACACATTTCTTACATTTACACTGATGGCACACTGCACATCAGGAGCAATTAGGGGTTCAGTGGCTTGCTCAAGGACAGTTCGACAGGGAATCAAACTAGCAACCTTCTGATTACGAGGATTACTAGGAGGTAAGTTAGGTCAGATACTGTAACACAGTTCACACAAAGGGGAAAAAAAGTGCATTCCAGGTATGCCAGAGCAGAGATACCATCCCCACATACACACTAAAGTCATCCTCAAACATGTAAGACAACATTAACCAATAGAACTGCATTCCTATACTTGTAACTGAGTGTATTGTGTAATCCATTTGTGGTGGTGTGTGTGTGCCACAAGTATAGTTTTGCAAGTTTTTTTTTTTCTGGTAATGCTGATTTGACATTGTAATGTTTTAAACGTTTACCTTCTTTCTTAGCATATTACACAAAACATGTACCATCAGTGTTCCCTGGCAGAGATGAGTGGTTTTACCTACTTTTGCCACTAGGAGGAGCTCCAGTCAGACGTCTTGGATCATTTACAAGAGGCAGCCCAGCTTCGGGAGGATCACAAAAAGCAAATGGATAGTATGGGAAACAACCTAAGGAGACGCAGACGCCCTCGTACCATGAGTGACCTCTCTCACTGCCGACGCCTCTCTAATGACTTCAGTCGCTACACGCGTGGCAATATGAAGATGCTGGAGGACTGGTAGATAGATAGATGATAGATGGATACTTTATTGATCCCGAGGGAAATTAAGGTCATCCAGTAGCTTAACTTACATACATACATGAATCACAATAAATACAAAATCAAAAACAATACACATAAGGAGAACATGTACACAGGGGGTGGGGTGTTTACATATAACATATACAACATTGTGCATTACTTGTGACAGAAAATAGAAGTTAGGCCAGGTTTAGGCTCAAACTATCACTGGGGAACCACCTACAAAGGCAGAGTCCTCAGTAGAATATTGTATCATGTATGTCACGTAATTAAAGAATAATAATGAATAAGCATTCTAATGCCCTTATAAAGTGAAAGCCTGAATAGACTCTGGATGTGTGCAGGGGATCTTTTCTTAATTGGCATACCAGACATTTTGCAGGCTCAGTCAGAATCACTGTCTCTATTGCTGAATGTTATTTATAGCTGGTGAAAGATTACACTCTTTTCTTCATATTAAAATATGGCTTTCAAACCTATAAGTCTATAATGACTTCTAATTATATTCTAATTCCAATTATTATTAAAGTCTATACGTCTATAATGACTTCTAATTATATTCTAATTCTAATTAAAGTCTATAAGTCTATAATGACTTCTAATTATCGTCACTACAGATTTCTCTGTATGTGTGTGTGACAGGTATGAGCCCCGTCTGCTGGCTCTGTTAAGACACAGACAGACCACTGAGGAGGTGCTGAGGAGGAGCAGGGGGCTCACGGAGGAGCTGAAGACTCGTCTCCTACCCCTACAGGAGGAGACGCACAAGCTCACACTGCAAAGACACTGCCTGGAGCAGAAGATCGCCCTGATGGAGCAGGACAGGGAGGAGGGAGTCACATGGTACAAGGTATGAGGAGGGAGAGAGAGAGAGAGAGAAAGAGAGGGGGGAGAGAGAGAGAGAGAGAGAGGGTAATAGGGAAGACAGTGGAAGGGCTCAGATATGTCGAGGTAAAAAGGATGACATATATTTGTGTGTATTTTGCTCTGGTGGATTGATTGTCTTGCAAAAACCACTCACAATTGGATATTGGGATCTTTTTTTTTTTAATAGGAGGAATAAATGAATGAACAAATACTCTTAATCTTTGAATTCTTCTCCAGGAGAGGGTCTCCTGTCTGGAGGAGAGTATGAGGGAACTGAAGACTGAGGTCCAGATGCAGAGGAGGGCGAATACAGAGCTGAAGCAGCTCAAGAACAGCCTTCTACTGGAGCTGCAGTCTTATGGGTAGCCACCTTGATTTCAGTACACCTAACGCATTAATGCATTTAATGCATGCCTTTCGTGATCTAGTTAGAGATGCACTTCCCTGTAAAGCAGGGTAACAACTAATGGGGATCATTAATAAACATAAACATGTGACTTTGTGTTGCTTAGTTGCATTCTGAAACTGGGGAGGTTTCAGGATTAGAATGTTAAGGGAAAGAATATTCAGTTTCATTCTACATCATTTCATTTACTTTTAATGGCATGTGGGAAGGTATGAATTTGTTTTTATAAATCCAGTTATTACTGTTTTAGATGTACAAAGTGCCCCCTGATACCCTTGCATTTTAATGTGTTTAACCAAGACATGCCTTTTCTACACAGGTGTAGCATTAGTATCAGTGAGAATACGGACAGAGCCAGTGGTGGAACAGAAGACCTGTGACCAGTCATTACTGGAATATGAGTTTACCCAGGTGCCAGTTATTATCATGTAATCAATACATGACAAAATGGCAGTGACTTCAATAAAAGGCAGCTAGGGCCTAACCTGCTGTATGATTGTATTGGCGATGTTTCAACATGAATACATTGTAAATAGTCTTTTGTTGATCACAAAGTCATAACCTGCAGAGCACTTTGCCAAACAAAAGATTTTAATGTAAAGGGCTATATAAATCTGATGTTTTATTGTTATTAATTGTATTATTATATTATTAAATTATGTATATTGAAATATGCTTGTGATTATAATTCTTAGCACTGCCTCCTGTACATGATAGGAAGGACTGTGCATCTCAGGTCTGAAGGGTACATTATGCACTTTGTGTTGTCAGAAAACACAATTCTGTATCTAGCAGGGCTGGACTGGAACAAAAAAAAGGCCCAGACATAAGGCCCCATCATAATGGGTCGGACACCACCCATCACTCTAACTGACTTCTTGGTGATTGGAGGTGTTGCTGTGGAATACACAATCTCCATCATAGACATACAGTATCTAGGCTATGTATATGATCTCCATACCCAAGAAGAAATACAAGTAATTGTCAAAGAAGAAGCTCTGCTACAAGTCAAAGTATAATTAATATAACAAATATTTTCGAAATAAAAAGTACGTATGCAATTTTGTAGGTGCCTGCTCAATGGACAGCAGAACCAAACAATTTGAAATTAGTGCAGCTGGAGAAAACAGAAAACTGACTTTTACTTTGAAAACTGAGGTCAAAACATAGATGATCACATCCTCGGCAACTGCGCAACCACTGTTATCTGACAACGTGAACCTGTAACAAGTACTTACAATGACTGATCGTGAACTGGATCTTACTGAAGAGCAGATAGCAACTAAGTCCAAATATCCTCCTATCAACAAGAAATATGAATGTGAGTTACGCTAAGAGACTGGCCTTCTACAGATGTGCGTATCAACTTCCCCTATTAAACGCTTACGTTACTCTTGCTAGCGACAGCTAGTTAGCAACTTTGTGGCGTAGGTTTCACGTGTTTCAGAGTACTGTTTATCTTTATTAGTAACAGTGTGACTATTGGCTGAAAGATACAACTCATACAGTTGCAGCTGAGTGGTAATATCAGTTTGTACCAATTATAATGATACGTGTTCCTATTTATAAGCCAAGAAGTGAGTTTACGGTCCCTTTTCCAGACTGGGGCTGCGGTCGAATAGTCCGTCCTATCGTCTTTTCCTAAACAATTTTCCTTGATTGAATACGTCACGAGGTCAAGGAAGGATGTGAAGTAGAATTATTAACTGGTATGAAAAGGCTTGTAATGTTATTTCAAGCGTCTCACAACATGAAAAATATATATACGGAGATATACCTGAGTCTGTTTACCTGTTTGTACGGTCAGTGTTTTACCTTTCTCCTCTTCCGGTTTCCAATGTACCACCCCATTCAGTGCCTGTAGTCGGCATAGACATATCATATGTATATCTCTATATGTCTATGGTAGTCGGTAGTCAGGTACTGTGTGGAGCACTGTTGGAGTGCTCATTGCTTCCCTGCGATAATCAACTACACAGGCACTGAATGGGGTGCTACAATGGGTTTTGTCCCTGTTCAAATTTTGACCCAAAAAGATTTAAATGTGGCTCAGGTTGAAAAACTCACGTTTCCCTTTAATGAAGGGGTACGGTGTGATCATAGACATAGAAATTCCTAAGTTAGGACACAGGAATGTCCAAGATATATGGGTGAAAACTTTGGGATGCTCCTGAATGGGAAAAGGAAATCGATCAGGATAAAATATACATTTTGGGCACCCTGGTAAATATATGATTTCTCTCCACATTTGCACGCCACGCTTATTGATTTAAGATTAGGGGAAAGGAAAGTAATCAAGTTGCCTTCTGGTGGTAGCGTTCCTATCGCTGGGTGAAATGAATGAGATTCTCATTCTCATTTTTTTGAAAAATAGATATCTCAGTCCACATCAAAAAGTGTGGAAAAAGTGGAATGGCTTATATGACATATGCTTTGACACCCACAAATGTCGTCTCGGTTCAGACTGGAAAAACAGAGTTATCTTTTGGTTCCAGCTGGGAACCAACCTTTCAAAATGTTCCAAACGGTTTAAGCCTTCCAAAATCTATTGCTCTTGTTCGGTAAGCTTTATAAAAAAAATTAGCTATTAGGAAACCACAGGTGAGTTGAAATCATAGGCAGTTTAAAAGCCTAATTCGTAACATAAGTTGTGCTATTTTTGTGTTTTGCAGATTTGGACCACACCGCAGATGTACAGTAAGTAGGCATTGTCACTTATACCTGATGAAACCTGGTACATTTCTGTAGGCTACTGTTCTCAAAGAGAAGTAAAAGCAGCTGGATAACTCGCAACTGAATAATATTTACATGTTAAACCACTTTTTAATTTCTTCTTTGCACCTTTTGAATTAGCGCTGATGCAGTACAGTTGAAGGTGGCTATTTAGTGTCCTTATAATACCATTACTACCGGGCCACTACAGCCCGCACCTCCAGACTGCAGAACAGTTTCATCCCCAGGGCATCACAGAACTTAATAATCACACTACCCTCCTACCCTCCACCCAGCACAACTGCAGTTTCGTTGTCTATCTAATGCACAATGACAAATAAAGTCTATTCTATTCTATTCTATTATCAGAAAGTGACACCCATCTTTAGTGTTCTCTGTTTCCCCCCAGACTTCACTCCTGGGGTGATTCCCTGGAGGAGGCGTTTGAGCAGTCTGCCATGGCGATGTTTGGCTATATGACCGACACGGAGACAGTAGAGCCACTTGATACCGTGGAGGTAGAGTCTGAGGGTGAGTCTGTGACTGAGCTTGTTGACCACTAGAGGGCGCCAAATTCTTGTAGATAGAACCTTCGTCAATAGAGAATAGCTTTGTTGGTTGACTGCTTCCTTGTGTAAGACAAACTGCTGAATTGTAGTAAGCCTGTGATAAATAACATTCATGTAATATTGTAGATCATATTGATGTGGTGTTTGTGTTACATACAATGGGCTTAGTCAATTCTAAAAACTTAAGCATACTCATTATTACCACAAAAGATACATCAGTCCTCACATTTTCAAGTTTTATGAGGATGGTTTTCATTATATCTGTAACAAACATAATTAACACTGCTGTCATCTCTCCTCACAGGGGATGACCTAGAGTCGCTTCTGTTCCATTTTTTAGATGACTGGCTGTATAAATTTAGTGCCGATCTTTTCTTCATCCCAAGGGTATGGCCTCATACTTTTCTCTCTTTAATGTCATTGGGCTGTTTGTTTTTGTTTGAAGTACGTCACCGGTTGATTGTAGACAGGTTGCCTGAGATCATTTGTTTAAGGAATAACATAGTAATTGTGGTGTGGTCATGAGGTAAAGACCAAAATATTTTTAAAAGCTTAAAACTGCCAAGTGTAAATATTATTTTGAGTTGACAGTGACATCCTAACTGAACTAACATTTAGTGTGTGACTTGGAGTGTTTATCTGTTTTCAATTCCTCATGAAGCTAATCACAGTCCGTATCCTTCCTAGGAAGTCAAGGTCCTACACATAGACAGAATGCGCTTCAGAATCCGCTCCATTGGGTAAGTGTTCACATTCTCGCTCCAGAGCCAACCAACACAGGCAGGAGCCCATTTCTCACGATAACAGACACAGAATGTTGTAACTTTAAGTGTTTAGTTTACATTTGATGGACTTTTAGTTAATTATTTTAATACTGAGTTAATTGAAGTTAAGGTAAGCGAAAGGGAATTTATATTGGATGTATTTAAATATGCATAATTGCCTTATCAATGGGATTGATTGATTGTTTTATACATACTGTTGTTTGATCATGCAGTAAGTTTGTATGTTAATACATATCCCAAAGTGCACAGCGAGTTGCACGTCCAAGTGACGAGAGATTTCTGCTAGTAAAAGGTCGGTTTTTTACCCAGTTGTGGAACTCAGTTTATTTCCTGCTGGCTAGTGAGATTAATACAACATTGGGTGAGTGTTCACATTCTCGCTCCAGAGCCAACCAACACAGACAGGAGCCCATTTCTCACGATAACAGACAGACTTCTTAGACACAAGAGGCTCAGTTTATTCACACAACAGCACATTAGAAAGATCAAGTGCAAATACTCTAAGCAAGATTTCTCAGTTCCAGAGCCAGGTTCTCATGAAACTCACCGCCTCCCTCTAAACATGCCATGATGTGTGAAAGACTTCCTTCTTATTTTGTGGCTGGCCTTGTCACAGATATTGTTACATGGCGGCTCATTAAAAGTAGTCTCAGTCATTTTAGATGAATCATTTGCCAACCATGATTTATATCAATATTTTGCAAACCCTTGACGGAGACAGACATGTGAGAGCCACCATTGTTCAGTGATCAGTGTGACGGTTTGGCTTTATGTGGGTGTACAACATTCCTTTCATAGCTTCCTAACCACCCTTCCTCTTCAATGTGGTTCGAGATTTGAGGCCCCTCGATGATGCATATGACAGTGTAGTCACCCAGTTGGTGTTTTTCACAAGAACATCTTCAGAAAGTGTGCCACATGTTGTGACTTCCATGTTTTCCCTCTTATCTGTAGGTGGGGTGAGGAGTTCAGGCTTCCCAAGCATCCACAGGTGGGCTGCATACCTTTCATCTCTCTCTCTGTCCATCCCTTCATCTCTCTCCCTCTATCCATCCCTTCATCCCTCTCTCTCTGCAGCATACCTCTCATCTCTCTCAGTGGAAAACAGGGCCTTGGTTGGGATACTCCCAAAATGACACACTAATGACAAGGGCACAAAAAATGCGTAAACCCGCAGGTGATATATGAGGGGAATACTGACACTAGTCTTCTTTAGAACTGCTGCTGTTGATCTTTCATAACGGCTAACACCCACTCTTAAAGACGCACCCAATGACTAGCGGTAATTGCAGCAACGAAATAAGAACCAAGACACTGTTTTCGTTGATATCGTAGTCGTCCAGTAAGTGTTATGTTACATATCCTAGCAACTTTACAGTCAAAACATTCGTGAACAACTTTCCTAACACAGAAAAACATCAAGCAAGCGGAATGCACCAAAACTAACGTTGTTAACATGACTCAAATTTAAATTTCATGACGCAACGAAAATGACGCAAATTGCGGTACAGCTCAACTTGCGCAATGTTTTGCTAAAGATAGCCTGATGAGAGTTTCGACTGAATGGCTATAACAAGGAACGTCATACGTCACTGGCTAGCTAGCGTTAGCAAGATCACATACAATCCATTTGCTAAAGTTGACAATACAATACTTGGATTTTCACCAGTATTCCTCACTTGACAAGTTGCCGTGTTTGTCTTCCTTAATGGGTGTGCTATGCAACGAGTAAGATATTTGTAGTGTTGTTGCACTAGCTATTGGCTTAATCTGGCTGGCCCTCAATATTTTAATAATGTCTTTTTTGTATAATATATAATGAATGGACATATTATTTTTGATATACCTGCCTCTGTAAAATCCTTAAAAAACTATGTGACAGGAAGTAGAAGGCTTTCAATGATAAGGTACATCTTTTCTTCTTAACTCCACTAAAGTGCCCGTGGCAATTCTGGCATTCATGAAAGTTTTCTTATCTAGGATTCATTCTTGGCTAAGAACAGGATTTAAGGATTTACCTTTTTCCCTGGCACGTTTCTCTTCGTCTTCCTTTCTTTTCTGTTTGAATTTCGCCCCGGATGGCTTTTGGCCTCTTCATAGTTTCTTTTGTTGACGTTGCTTGGACACACACACTCAAACCATACCCCTCAATGTGCTAGCATGTTCTGACAACACCAAGGAGCTACCTACCCCTTCCTCGTTCGATTTTTGGCTAATTTTTCTCTTATGTTATATTTATTTTTTGAATGTCAAAATATTGGTTGGAGATATAGAAGGGAGAGCAAAATACTGCCCAGCAAAAAAAAAAAAAAAATTATAAGAATTATTTATTTATTCTTGCTGGGCGCAGGTTTTGGCGCCTTCCTAGACAACCGCCTATGTCGCCTGTAGGAAGGACCGGGCCTGGGAACACAAGACGTCTAATAAGTTATTACTTACTAGTCCAACAGACTCCCTATTGATGGTCACTGGCAGAGGCATGCGCTCTACTGAGTGCCATATCTTATCAGCTTCTTATCTATTCAGGAAGCGTGAGAAATTCAACACATTTTATCAGCGGATCTCCTGTAGTTTAATTCCCATGAAGCAAACTAATAACAATAATTGCATCCGTACTTTGGATGAATGAACAAATAGCCTAAATGGATTTAGTTTCCTCTTGGCTCTTAGCCAGTGCTTTAAAACTTGCAGGCACATGCACAGTTAACACACACAAGTCCGCATGGACACCAGATTTTGGACCAGGACCTGGTGTTGAAATTTGCCATGTAATTTCTCATGCACAGATCTTAATGTTCATATTATATACATTAAAAAATACTTTTGTTTGTGAAACATACACTCAGAAATGTGCTACATATTTGAGTTATACTTAGGGTAGGACGCTTTCTAGATACACTCTGTAAAGTGTGCCTCACTCAAACTCACCCTTCTCTGATCCGTTTGCTATTTTCTACATTGTGAGAGACGTACCATAGCTCTAGGCTGCATTAAAGGGATGGCACGGCACACTACACAGTAAGGGTGCGAATCACAGAAGCTATAAAGGGCAGTGACACGAATATATACGATATATATAATGGGAACTGTTTAACCACTGTTTAACCATCTGGGCTGACTTCACATCTTTTCACTATCCTCAGGGAACCGAGGTCAAGGCCATTACATATTCAGCCATGCAAGTTCATGAAGACAAACCAGAGATCTTTGTCATCATTGACATCTGAGGACAGGGGGAATTAAGGAATCAACTACCAAGAAACCACAAACGTACATGTTCATAGCCTACTCTGTAACAAGCACAGAAAGTGCCCCTGCAGAAGCAACATGAGAGGTGCTGAGAGGAGTTTAATCTGACTTGGCAAACATGGTTCCAACATGATGTATATGTTTCAACATTTCTTCATATTCTGATACTTTGGAATACCTCATAATTGTTTAAATAATACTAAGACAGGACAACTAGGTGTATCATTGCATTGGTTTTAATTGATTTGTACACTGATCAATATTTATTCAAATCATTTATTTTATATTCAAAACTTTCATTTTGAGCAGGACCGCAAATTACTTGGATAATTGTGTGAAAATGTTTTTTTTTTACTTGAAATGAGAGCCAATAAATTATTTTTTGGAAGAAAATGACTTGTGGTTCCCCTTCTATGAATAAAGTCAAACAGACTTTGGACTACAAGCATTATTTTGTTATAGTCAAAGCAGTTCCCTTGTTTCCTTTGTGAAATGTCACCTTTGCATGAAAGGTATGAAGCCATAGGTATCAGATTTGAAGGCGACGGTTGGGCTAGGGTTGTTCTCTCGAACTGACAGATTTATGCTCCTTGGGCCCCAATTTCAACAAACCAAGTCTGAACAAAGAGCACTGAGACCTCACCCATGCTTTCAGTTACGAACTTACTTGTGGCATTAAAGGCACCCAGTGCAACTTTATAGCCTATAAACATTCAATGAAAAATAAACATTCAATTTCTAGTCTTTTTTTAAGCCTCGAAAGTTGCACTGGGTGCCTTTTAATTGGCGAAATGATTTTGCCTAGCTATTAAATTAGCTTTACTTCATGCAAAGACTTTGCTCACTATGTGAAGTTGTTGCCCCTTGAGTGTCAGTTGACAATTAAATGTAACCTGTAAATGACCTCTATTTAACATTCTCGTTTCATATCTTTACTCATCCTCAGCACTTAGCCTTAGGCTTTCAAAAGTCATTTTATAATGTATATGTGTATGATTGCAGTGGTTTTAATCGATTTGTACACTGATACATATTTATTAAAATCAACTATAAAACTTGAATTGTTAGCAAGAAAACACTTTCGTCACCACATTCTCAAATGACTTGAATATATCTGAAATGTAGAGATTTTTTTTTACTTGAAATGATAGCCCATACATTATTTTTCGGAAGTAAATGGCTTGTGCTTCCCCTTCTATTTGAATAAAGTCAGACTTTGGACTATACATTTTTTTTTTGTTATTGTCAAAGCAGCTCCCTTTGTGAAATGTCACTGTAACATGAGAGGTATCAGCGCCAACATAGATGTAAAATGTGGTCATAGTTTCAGTTGTCACTTCGCCTCATTTCATATCCTCATACTCATCCTTAGCACTTAGCCTTAGGCTTTCAAAAGTCATAACACTAACGAATGAGAAATACCATAAACTGCACTGTCATGCACAACAAAAAATATAATATAGGATAAACTAGCCTACTAATCACTGTCATACATGAACTCATGTTGAATACATGTTAGGAATCCTCAGCCACACAAGTTTACACATGCTCCACGGAAGTAAAAAGACAAAGTGAGGCAATAATCCAGTATGATGTCATAGACTTAATATTATCAGTTTGATCTTTCTCCACCCCCATGAATCAGGACTCTTGGTTGCATGATGAGTGTTCTGCCCCATTCTGTTCCAAATTGTAAACAGCTTTGTGTCCTGACCCAGGTTTTGATTTTGTATGTTTTCTGTGATTTCTAAAATTGTGAAATAGCAGGGCCGCGCACACAAGGCCAAGGATGACACAAGTGCAGGAGAGTGCAGTGACAGTGCTGTTGTCATTTCTTGTGCTGGTGGTGCCTTGCCCTGAAAACAAGCACAGGGATGTTCATTATCAACCAAAATCTGTAATTATGGCTCATAACATGTTTTATTCTAGGCTTGACTGATTGATGAAACCACTAATTATAGAGGAAGGGCAATGTTTAACCATGTACGAAACACAATGACAAATGGTGATGTCAACCACTGAAATCTAGCACGCTATATTCCCAGACTCCCAGACAAAACATCCTTTCTGTATTGTTCAGACAATGTCACAGTGATTCTTTGTTAAACAGTCAGCCATCTGGCTCGTTCTAAACGTGTTCTAGAATTTGCCTCATGCTAAGATGAACTAAATTCCACAACTCGAGGACTAAAAATAGGTGAATAAAATTAGCGATCAAAGCACTGTAACCATTTCATTGTGTTATGCATTCCAAGTATATAATGTATATTACTTCTTTACAACATCTCTCAAAAACACACACAGAGAAAGCACTCTTCTGTAAGTTGTAGAATATCTTTTGAAAAGATGTCCGTGGTGACATTTTTCCTTTTGCATTGTAGCCAACAGAGATGAGTTGTAACATGCACCTGGCCACCCACTCACTCACTCACACATACATTGAAGTGACGTGACATTATGGTATTGACAAAATACTATCTCATGTTGATTAGAGCTTGTTTGGGGTTGGCTTAGGTACCAGTCAAACACAAAAGCCTTTGTTGTGGTGATCTCTCAAAGGCATTGAACCTGCGGTCTGGGTATTTCAGACTGAGATGGATGGATAGATACTAGCTCTGAGAAGTAAAAGAGTATAACTCATGCCAAACATAAACATGTTGAACCCAGCCCTTCCAACAGATATGCTCAAAGTAATTGAAAACACTGGAAAACACGAATGAATGGGATAATACACACCCTGATTGAACTGTACTCTCCTCACCAGTAGTTGATCCAAAGGTTGATTAGACAGTCTTAATGTAAGGTTTGCTCCATGGTCCTGAACCACATAAGAGGTTCTTAGATAAAAGACACCGTTCCTGTCAGGGAGTGAACATAACAACAGGTTAACCACTGCAAAAGGTAGGCGATGCAAGGCAGTATGGGTGGAACTTAATGTACAACATACAGCTGGATTCTAACAGGTTTCATTCATAGCTATAACATAACAATAGTGAGGTTGAAGACACTCAGACACTTTGTTTCTCGAGGGACTGTTCTTCCCATTGCAACCATTTCAACACTGACCCCCAGAAAATGTAACATGAAAAATAAGTAGCGTTTGTTCAGCTGTAGTTCCAATGGGCCAAGAATGTGTGTTCATAGTCAAAAGCCTAGCCTAGCTTACATCCAGCTACCCAATTAAATTGTTAATGGAAAGTGTTTTCCTTTGGTTTATATTCCTTAAGTCTCCTGCCGTTTTAAGGTCAAATTTTGAATGAATCCTTCATGACACCAAATAAAATGCTCCAATATTGTGGTGTTCTCAGCAGTGCATACCGATTTGAAAAAAACAACAACTATATTCGGTGTCAGTTTATAATGGAATGCAATTATGCCCCGTAATGAGAGGACAATGCTGGATCACAACGAATAGAATGTCATCACACTTCACAGCTCACAAATGACAGACTGAACAATTGCTCACAGACATCAAATAAACGTCTGTGATTATATCCCTTCAGTTAAATCCAAAGTTGATATACCTGTATATGAATTCAGACTGATGTTCTAGCTCTTGTTCCTGTGGCCCCAGCCACTGGACCTCAGCTTTCGGGAACCCCTCACTTTCAAACCAGACACTTGTGTTGTGGAGCCCGACTTCAATCCTCAGCTGGGGCTCCGAGTAGTATGCTGTTGAATGCAGACAAACTATGAGAAGATACGAGTGCTCGTAGGACACAGAGGGAGAGCCGTGACATTCTGCCAAGGATTACTGTTGTATGGTATTTGTCTTCACTAAGCATTATCTTTATATTCATTTTAATGGTATAGGGTGTATGGAGGACCAAACCTGCCATATTTACAAATGAATGAATAAATAAATAAATGTCCACATCCATGCATTTAGACAGAAATAAATGGATAAATGTATTAATTAATGCACAATTGTCAATCAATAGTTACTTATAATTTACATTTACGTATGTATTTATTCATTCATTCATTCATTCATTCATTCATTTATTTATTTATTCATTCATTCGTTGTTCCCAATATGATAATGAGAGGAGGCCAGTAGGCGTGGAAACTGACGTGGAAACTGACGTTCAGACCTTTTGCAATCAATCCAGAGCCTTGATGATACTGATTTAATGGCTTTGTATCAGATCGCCATGTTATTGCTCTCAGGTTGTGCTTATGCATACCATGGGATACTCAGGAGTAGGCTTCCCATTCACAAAATTCTACAAAGATTTAAATATAAAAAGTTATTAATGGCCTTTTGGGACGTTTTGTTCAACATTGATGTAGTGTGTTGAGCTCCTGGCAAATAGGTGGCGTTTGCTATCGCTAGTAGCTAGGAGGATAGCTCAGACTGCAATTTTTCGAACAGTAACATCAGCATTTTGACAGTAACATTAACATTTTGATTTTAACATTAACACATTTGTTGGAGAGACTAGTTATGTACTTCTGATGGTAATAATACTAGTTGCCATGAACCACAACTTTTAGGGGATGTTCTCTCAACAAGATAGTTAGTCATCATAACTAGCGATAGATAGCTAGCTAACTGCAAGCAGCTTCATTTATTTTGGAGCAGACATATGTGTATTTTGCGATATATTGAGTTGGGAGTGGTGTCTCCCACACTGTTTAATCCACAACTGGCAACTTTCCTCCTATGTTTTGGGGTTTGGAAATGCGAACAAAAACGACGTGTCCCTCTAATCTCTCAGGGTACCTTGTGTAAGATCTACAAGTCCCGTAGGCACTCTGGGGACGGCCCAGTGTTCCGAAAGGCCAATATTCCGAAATGTCAATATTGCGGGGGAAAAAAGTCCCCCTTGCATACTTTAGAACTAGTTTAAGTGGCACAAAACACACACAGGTTTTAATTTGCGCGGCAGAGACGCCCATCGGGCTATCACGCAGATCACTTTTCCTAGGCAATATTTGTAGCCTGACGATGTCATACTCATAATTCTAGTCAGACCAAACATTTTGTGGGCGGAGTTCAGGCTGGTATCCAGGCTACAATATTTGTTAACTTAGCCTACTATGGTTTTGAATATGGGGTACCTTTCCTGTGAAGGAAATCACCGTTATTGTAAACAATGCACCTAGTGGGGCCGGCAAAGTGCTCAGTATCGTGCCAAATGCTCAAAATGATCGTATTTGGAGGATCATTATTGTGCACCTGGCAACACTGAGAGGGCTGTCGATGACCTATGACAGTTCTCTCTAGTCAGAGCTCGGGCAAGAGGGTGGAACATAAGGGAGATACCCTTTCCAAAACTTGTAAGGGCTTAAAAACGAGTTTGTGAAAGACCCAGAAACACAAATATCCGATGACGCAAAATCCCGGACAATTTTGGAATCCCAAAAATGTTTAGGTCTCGGAATGTCCGGGTAAAGAGGACGTTTGGTCACCCTAAAGCACAACCTGAGAGCAATAACATGGCGATCTGATACAAACCCATAGCATTAAATCAGTATCATCAAGGCTCTGGATTGATTGCAAAAGGTCTGAACGTCAGTTTCCACGTCAGTTTCCACGCCTTATGGCCTCCTCTCATTATCATATTGGGAACAACGAATGAATGAATAAATAAATGAATGAATAAATGAATGAATGAATGAATAAATGAATGAATAAATGAATGAATAAATAAATGAATGAATAAATATATGAATGAATAAATAAATACATACGTAAATGTAAATTATAAGTAACTATTGATTGACAATTGTGCATTAATTAATACATTTATCCATTTATTTCTGTCTAAATGCATGGATGTGGACATTTATTTATTTATTCATTCATTTGTAAATATGGCAGGTTTGGTCCTCCATAATAGGGTCACATTTCTAACAAATAAAAACACTTGTTAGTTCCACAAGCTGCCCCCTAGTAGTTCTGTCGACAAGATTGGGCCATCCCGAGAAAGTGTGGGAGAAGCTTACACCGCACTATATTGCCCAAAAACACTACTAGCATTGTTTGTGTGTGACTCATTACATTACACACACCTTGGTAGGTGTACATGTTACTCAAGTACAGGAAAAGGCTTGGTTGCATCATAAAAGATAATGACAAAGGATACTGTTGTATGGTATTTGTCTTTACTTAGTATTAACTTTATAGTCATTTTAATATATGGTATAAGGTCACATTCCCAGGAGATAAAAACACACCTGTTATTCCCACAAGCTTCCCACTAATAGTTCTGTGGTCAAGATTGGACCATCCCGTGAAAATGGGAAATGCCCACTATATTGCCAAAAGATACTACTAGCATTGTTTGTGTGTGACACATTACATTACACACCTTGGTAGGTGTACAGTTGCAGACCAGGTTATTGTGACTTGCACAAATAAGGTCATCTGAGCTTTGTGTGACCAGATTCCTTGCTACTCAAGTACAGAAAAGGGCTTTGTTGTATTTTCCGCCTAGAGTGAAACTCCTGGCTCGGATTCCAACTACTAATGTATCCACTGAGAGAAGGAAGTTTGAGGACACTCGGATCTCTGCATTAAAGTAGTCCATGCTTTCCGTCTCTTAGATATTCACAAAGTAATACCACGGAACCTAGGATGGCCTGTGGGACTCAAAGTTTGGGCAAATGAAAAAAAAAATCTTGCCAACACCTCTGCTCACCTGCATACTCCACCTTCATCTCGGCTCTGTCCGTCCCCCTGGCATCACTAACTGTGCACAGGTACCGTCCGGCATCCTGCGCTCGGACATCTGTGATTCTCAGGGAGGCGTTCCCTGACCACAGATCGGACACGTAGAGTCCGGTCCGATTCTTGAAATCGGCGCTCTGCCGACTCAGCTGGTTCTGTCCGTAGTAGAAGCTGTGCACCACCCTGGAGTCTTCGACCCTCTGCCATGTGACCAGCAGTCCTGGTGGAACCCCGGGTTGGGCCGCAGGAGGAAAGGAGCAGTGGAGGACTGCATAACTGCCCCTAACTGCCACCAAAGGTTCTGATGGGACCTGGACCTTGTAGGAGGCTGAGACAAAAAAAAGAATGACTTCAGAACACATCAAGAGAATGGGTCAACAACAAACATGTCTGACTATATATTTGCATGTGTAAAATTGATTATGCAATTGCATTAAGATTAGACGGGTCCACTGCAAACACTAGAGTGCACAGGCCTAATCCTTGTTCCTTGGGATGCAAACAACCCTGCAGCCCAGGATTGTTGTTTGGAGTCAAGTTTTGGACAGCTGGTTTGGTTTGGATTTTGCAATATGTCTGACCATATAAAATTAATCTTGGTTTTACCATTCCAGTTTGGACTCCAGGAATTATCATGGAGCTTGAGCAATTTGAACTTGGAAGTTGGACCTTACAGAGGGTAACTGAACAAAAAAATGTAAAATGGCATAGAGGACAAAGGAACCTTTGATTTGCTCATATCGACAGCTGTCTTCTGTTTTTCTTCTACAGAAACGGTGGAATCTGGGTGATACAAATCTGCTGAAATGTATTCCTTCTTGCATACCTAAAACTTCTTCAATAGCAATAACTAACTTCTACACTTGATGAATCCACAACAAGTAGAGCTTAATGTATTTTCATTTTGTTTATACACTTCACTAATGAATTCATGTGCCGTTTCTTTGTCATTGGTGTTACCTATAATGTTAACAACATTAAATATGCATACAAATATTCTCTCATTAGAACCTGAATATTTAATTAAAGGCAGAGTAGTAGAATGATCATTTTATAAATGATTTGATTATTTACATTTTTAAATAAAATTGCACATGTTATAACCACATTTTTTTAATTTATTTCATTTTTTCTGTCAAACCACACCAACAATTAATGAATATACAAACAAAGTAATAATGATAACATAACCAATCAACAAACTTAATATTGCTAGAAAGTTAAGAAAATTACACCTATCTGAAAAAACATGTAGTAACACCAGTGATGCAAACACCAATGACTTTACACAAGAACATTAGCATACAGAACATCCGCATTAGAAATAGCTTAAAACATGACTTACTTTTTTCTGTGATTACAACTTCAAACTTTAAGTTTCCCTATTATTAAGTTTCCTTATTCCCTCACTTTAAAGTCCCCGCTCTTCTTTCAGGTATGCCCAAATCTTTTCATCCAACCAGATCGATCTCTTGTTAACAGCAACTGGCTCTGACATTAAGCACATGATCTGATCTTCCCCAACCGGTTTCCATCGTCTTTTGGGGATGGCCAGAAGAACTTGTTCAGCTCTTACCTGCTGGTCCTGTGCATGCACTTGATTTTGACATTATGTTCCTCCACCTCCAGGATAATGCCAGGTTGTGACTGGTCATCATACTTAACAATACACCACTGCCCACAATGATGAATCGGTGTTGCTGTGTTTGTTGATCTGACTGGTCCCTCTCTGAAGGCGGAACCGCTCTAACATCAACATCTTGCAGTCCGTAGCAGAGTCAATCCCACACAGCTCCAACAACATCTTGCAGTCCGTAGCAGAGTCAATCCCACACATCCTCTGCTTCCTGGCAGAAACAACTGATGTCTCTGTATCTGAGGATTCCCGGTGTGATGCTCAACACGATGAATTTTTATAGTCCCCTTTATTGGCGCAAGAGGGACCTTTAGCATTTTATTTGCCCTTTTCCTCTACATCGTCGTTGCTTACATAGAATACAGTGCCCTCCACAATTAGTGGCACCCTTAGTGGATATGAGCAAAACAGGCAATGAAAAAATGTGTCTTTGCTGTTTATCTTCTTGGTCTTTCACTAAAAATATATATCTTACCTTTTCATTGAAGTAAAATTATTGAAAGAATATTTTTTTTTTGACACTATGGAGGCTTAACCTGGCCCTGTGTAGAGTTGACGTGAATGCAATCACCAACGGGTTCTCACAAATTCAACCGTTAAGCCTTTTAACACTGAGTTTTTTCAAATGTCATTCCTCAACTCGATTCCTCAAATAACCACAAGATGGCCCCGTGGAATTGCATTTGAGAAGATTCCGGAAGAGTTACGACAGCTATTTCGCGTTCTGAAAGTCTTCTGAAGTTCAAAAGAAATCGCAGGTGAGAACACTATGGAGAATGGAAAATGTTTTCCTAAATCCACCGAACTGGAGTTCAGAAGAAAGTCCTTCTGAAAGTCTTCCCAACTGCTGTCGAGAATGAGGCCATCTGAAGCACACCTCATAATCAACACAAAAATTGTTCACTGCAGAATAGAGGTTTTGCCATCACAGTCCCCCGACCTAAACCTCATAGAAAATATGTGGGAAGAGCTGAAGCCGAGTCTACAAGCGTTGACCTAATAATCTGAAGGATCTGGAGAGATACTGAATGTAGGAATGGTCTCAGATCCTGTGCCATGTGTTCAACAACCTCATCACACATTATAGGAAAAGACTCAGAGCTGTTATCTTGGCAAAGGGAGGCTGCTCAAAACATTAAATTAAGGGGTGCCAATAATTGTGGCACACCTGTTTTGGAGAATAATATTTATTTAATGTCAACATTTTTTTTTCTTTCAATAATTTTACTTCAATGAAAAGGTAAGATTTTTGTGAATATTTTGAGTGAAAGACAGAGGATAAACAGCAAAGACATTTGGTTTTGGTCACATTCACTAAGGGTGCCAATAAGGCCTAAAAAAAAAAAAAGTTTGGTTCCTGTTGGTTGTCAGTTGAGGACATGGGTAGGTAGGGAATTTATTTTATTTTTTTTTATTTTTTTATTTTTCCAGTGGCAGCGAGTGATAGGTAGATTTTTTTTGTATTTTTAATTTTTTACAGCAGCAATGGATACTCCCAGCATATTAGCGAGACAACATCCAATCAACCCGGAAAATGTTTTAAAATCATGAATGACTCCGAAGCTGTTTAGATAAAGTGTAACTCTGGTGTTCTGCGTCTCATAGCCCTGTTGTCCGACATTACTGCCTGCTATTAGTAGGAAAAACATTTTTACAACCGAGAGCAAATAGAGGTCTGTCAGCTAAAGCTAACCTATTCATGGGACATTAAAACTGAAACTGAAACAAAAGCCAACTGGCCCATTAGGCAAACTCTTCCAGGTCACTATTCGCTCTATATTGTACCACATTTTGTCATTGTTTTCCCACAGACAGCACATGGTGACCTCGCACAACAGGGCTATGGGTTGAATAACACTAACACTAACACTTTAAGTTAAATTAAGGAAAATACAACTGCAGGGCCTCTTTAAACCACATGAACACTGCTCATTTCTGCTTGCCATAGGGTCTGGCCACAATGTGCTTTTTTCCAGCCCCAATACAAATGTGGCAGCAGGGCAAGACCGTCTTAAATTTCAATAACAGGGCTAGGCAGGTGTTGCCTTGAGGCCCGCCACAGTGTGCACAAAGATCTTGCCTCCCAAAAGGTGCCCGGTAGTAGTCCAGCTCTATGGGATCACCACACGAGAGAGACAGCCTGACCTGCACAGTAGATGAAAGTTGATGTTTGGGCTCCAGGATGTAACTCCCACATGTAAAAATCCATACCATCATCTGACAGGGCCTCGGCCAGTGTGCAGAGCTGGCAACATTGTGATTCATAAAGTAGTAGCAAGGGAAAATAAAACATTTTTAGGCGGGGGGTCTGAAAAGCCAGAGAGTTCACGTGCTCTGAGATGCAATCTAGGTCATATTAGGACATGTTTTTCTGCAAAATAACTGCAGTAGGCCTATTTTGAGTTTATAATTTTCTCTTTTCCCTGTTGCACACAATTATACACAGACATACACGAAAAAGTGTTTTATTACCCAAACACATGGTCACTAAGCACTGAACATTAGTCAACATAAAATAAATATGAATATGTATCTACTGATCTATGGTATATATGTAATATCTGTAGGATTCTAATTATTTTAAGCATTTTTATAATCAAAATCGCTGAGGAGACACGCGAGGTGAGGCAGCGACGAGTTGCGTCTCTGCAGATGGCGCAATCCCTCTCAAACTGGGTTGAGTGCATGCCTTTTGCTTTCTCATTGTCTGTTACCACCGTCATATTTGTAGACACCTTTATTATATGCCCTTTCTATCCATATAAAAGTTAATGTATTTCACGTCTGTGTAGAAGTTATTTAGACTTGCTGATCTTAAAACCGCAGTGAAAAAGCAGTATCTCTGCCTCAATGAAGGGGGCGTGCGGGAGCTTGAAAACGGGACTTTCAATCGAAATGTAAAGTGATATAAATAATGGTGGGAGACCAATGCTGAAGCTAAAATGTTTGTTTCAAAATACGGGACAGAAGATAGCTCGATCGTCTTCTCACATTCAAAGCCAAATTGCTATTTGGAACCCCAAGAATATGCTTTGGACGAACAGCGGAGACTAAATATTAGCAAGGGGGAGCTTCTCACCCCTCATTCGCTAACATTACATCGTTATTAGAGTAAGCCCTTGCTCCGTTGATTTCACATTATTTATCTGAGGATTGTTTAATATCTATGCGAAGCCATTTAACACCATACAAGTGGTTGTGATCACTTTGAACCCAAGACTGCTTTTTATTGGTGAGCTGATTTTGAGGGATTAAACTTTCCAGCTGAAGTTGTTTCCTGGTTGATACGTTTAAGTAGTTGCTATGCTAGTTTACTAGCTAAGGACACTTTGAGTTACCTTCAACGATTTAAATGGAAGAGTTCAATTTGCATGAAATGATAGCTTGTTATCTAGCTGATGTTATAGCCTCTTCGATTTAACTATACAATTGTAGTGGGAACTTAAACCCTCAGGGTGCCTGTGTAACTTCGTATGAAACAGTTCATATTCACGAGTTCACATATCCAGATATTAACAAGAGTTTATCACAAGCTAGCAACTGCCAACTGTATACCTTACCAATGTGTGTGTAAAGAATGCTGATATGAAATATGAAAAACAACCAGTTGTCAATGTGCAAGCTGCCAATTGAATGGTGATTTAAGCTACTCTATTGGGTTCATATATTTGTAAATCTGACACTGAAAGAGTCGGTGCTTCAGCAGCCACGAACTTCACCGCTAGTCACTGGTCAACATTGGTAACGGCATTTAAAAAAAAAAAAAAAAGTACGGCCAATCCTATTGGCGCGTTACCGGCGCAAGGGACGAATCATAATACGGTTTATATGTGATCTTTTTGAAGTCGTTGTTTTCACGAGAAAATGCGCTCATCCTTGTACAGAATGAAGAGGTGCTGTACAAAAACGTAATAGTCTGCCTAAAAAAATTATAGTCTGCCTTGTGTTTTTTTTTTCTTCCCCCAAGCTCATAAAATAATTTGGGTCGCACATAAATTGACAGGGTCGGTCGGAAACCGGAACCAAAACTATTTTTTTTTTAGGCCTAATTGTGGAGTTTCACATGTGTGCCTGACTTCGTACGCACCTGATAAAGAGTCTTAAGCATCAGCCATGTCCCTTCATTGCACAGGGCACCTGATAGAGCAATGTTTACCCATTTCAATGTTCAAATTATTGTATGTAATGTTAATGAGATTTAATTAATGAAAAAAAAAAATGTAAATGAAAACTACTGTATATGGCTCCACTTCCATGTATAATCAAAATGACAAGAAAATTAATTGAACTTGGCATTTAAAATAAATTGCTCAAATTAAACATTGAACATTAGATGAGTAAACTTTGTTGTTAATTGATGTGAAGTAAGTGACGGCACTTCCACGGTATTTTTAGAATGACCCAGCTGTGTTTCTGCTGTTGGGGCGGGCCAGTGTGACCTAGGGCAACATTCGGGTAAAGGAGGGCTAATATGGGACTAATATAATGGCCTGATGCTCCAAGCTGCAAGAACAAAACTAAAACAATCCTATGCCTCTATCGGCCAATTAAATGCCGTCCTGGTGTAAAGGTCGCCCATCAACCACCCATTCCGCAAGCAAGCAGGAAATTCAAGTTGAGATATCATTCAAATCATATCAAGTCTGCGACCTATCAGAATACGTTAGGGAACGGAATGTGACGGAAACCAAAGTTCAATTAAATTCAAATGTATTATAGCGCAAAAACAACACAATTGTCTCAAGTCGCCCTTAGAGTAGGCGGAACGGTAACAGGGGCAAGGAAAAACTTACTGTTAATCAGGAAAGTGTCTGTTCGCATATCATGTAGGCTATGTTGATAGTGACTAGTTATCCTTAACACACCCAGGCATAATGTAAGAGAAAGCACAACGTTAAGATGGGCTTTTACAGTAGGCCTACACTGATTAACAACAAAACTGAGTAACAGCCATTTATTTTTATATCTTTCCAGGAGTGAGGTCCCTCTGTCCCACATCTCAGTGTTCCATAGTACACGTGGCACAAAAAACTCTAAGACAAAGTAATAATATCTTTAACCCGTTGATTGGTTACACACATTACCCGGGAAAGTGCGCCTGTTTTCCAGACAATCTTTCTCAAATGTAAGGCCACGCGCAAAACAGCATTTCGATCACAATTAGAAAGAGATAATTTGAGCATTTCATACTCACCAACTACCGATGTAAAGAAAAAAAGAAGAGGTCTAAGAACAGCTCCTCGACAGCCCATTCCCCTCTTGACTCAAAACACTACTGCCAAGCAGTGGAGTCTGTAGCACTGACAGCATAGTGGGTCACTAAACCATGTGTGTCATAGCCTACTTATCAACTGAATCGTGGAGCAAGTGGCCAAACACAAACGCACCTTTTGAAATTCAGATGGGCTTTTGAAAGCACGAATGCACACATTACCATTGGTATTGGGCTCCCCCTACCGTTGCAGAGTGTATTATGTATTAACCCCACTGTCATAAATCGCGCTTTGAGCTCCACCCTTACGGACAGCGGTAGGACACGTGCATTTGTTGACAAGCTGAAGGACAGATGTTGTGCCACGTTCTGCATCATGCCTGAAAATGCATTTTTTGCATTTGTTGTTTTTCATGTCGACCACATGATTTATCCTAGTCCTTTGGAAATACAAATGGATTCAATGACAAGGCTCTGTATTGCTTTCTTTTGTGAGGTGTTTCATAAATAATTGTCATATCATTGTAATTACAGTTAAGGTGTTTGGCAAAGGGAAAGCATGGTCACCCCACCCGGACTTGAACCGGGAGCTACAGGTTGCCGAACATGCACTCTGACCGCAACACCAGAGAGCCAGGCTCGATGGCCTAGCTAGCGGTCAATGCACATACTCATCTGTAGTGATGGCACATTGTCGTCACACTGCCCTCACCTTTGGGAGGCGCACCCTTGCGCTTCACGCACACAGGCATTCCTCGTGCATCCACCAACTGATCCCATCCAGAGCGCCACATACAAGCTCTTCACCCATCTATGGGGTCTGTCACACAGGGGTCAACCTACCTGGGGGTCTCTCACACAGTTTTATCCAGAGGTCATCGGAGGCGTGCCTGTAAAACTGTATGAAGGCCCCCAGGTAGGTTGAACCCTGTGTGAGGGACCCCATGAGTGAAGCACTTGTGTGTGGGGCGCTCTGGATGGGAGAAGTACAGTTGGTTCGCGAGAAATGCCTGTGTGCGTGCAGCGCAAGAGTGCGCCTCCCAAAGGTGATGACAGTGTGACGATTTGCCGTCACAACACATGAGTGTGCTTTGACTGCCATGCCATCCATCGAACCTCTTTGGCGTTGCGGTCAGAGTGCATGTTCTACACACAAACACACTATAAGTAACACTGTAGAGAAATCAATATTATTACACATTTTAAGTGTCATTTTTAACCAAAAATCCAGAGTTAAATTAACTCTGTTCAGTGCCATCATTTTACTCGGAGCAGTGTGACTAACCGGTGTGATATTTTTACACATTTCACTGTTAATTTTAACCCAAAATGTAGTTAATTTAACTCTTAAAATCTGAAACTGGCCAAAGAGTTAATTTAACACTAGTTTAGAGCGGGACCAAATGTTATCTGAAACACTTTTATTTTTACTGTGTAAAAGCTACCACCACTGGAAGTTAACTTTGGACAACTTTGTTGCCTGTTGTTGGAAATTAAAACGGGGTTTTCCTGTTGGACAATATACTAGCAGGCATACATTTTAGCACAGTACAGCAGTCTTATCGTATATCTTTACCAAGGGAATACTTAGCTTAACAATTATAATAATATGATGATGATATGGACCTAGGTCACTCGCAACGTGGGTTTAGCCAACACTCCATCCTGGACGCTTCAAGTAGCCTACACTCTTCTTCCGCTCCTGCTCATTTTGTCCCTCAGCCCTGTCATGCTCACTCTCACTCATGCTCCTTCTCGGCTTCTCTGTCACACGTTTGCTCCTCTGCTGGGCAGTGGTCATGGCCAGCCACCTCTCCTTCAAGTTCCACCTGTTGCTGTCAGGTACAAGCTACTACAGTCTCTGCAGTTAACATATCTGTTATTTTTGCCCATTTGGCAGCATCTGCCTCTAGCACCCCCTGGTGCATTGGTGCGTCCACTTTGACGACCTCCTCCAGCTACAGAATTTTAGCTCTGAGCCATGGCAGAAAAGGGGTTTGTCCTAGTAAGAGATGCCGTAAGGTCAGACATAGGAATTCCTAAATTAGGTCAAAGACATAAGAATTCTTAGGTATATGCCCTTTTCCTGTCAAGGGCATCTCAAAGTTTTCCGCTGTATCACACATAATTCCTAAATTAGGTGACCTAATTCCTAAATTAGGTCACGAACATAAGAATTCTTAGGTATATGGGTGTGATACAGCGGAAAACTTTGAGATGCCCTTGACAGGAAAAGGAAATTGACAACTTGGTGTGAAATATGTAGACCCACACATCTTGTATTATGTAGGTGTATTTCTTTTCAATCTTCAGTGTTTTATGCTAACATCAGTTTCACTGATATGTTGTAAATTACTCTTTATAGCAAATAACACAGACAGAAGCACAACTGATGGGTAGAGTTAAGGTGATACAAAGACATGAAAACACTGTTGCACATGCTTTACCCGCCGTTGGAGGGTTTTATAACCCACTTGCACTCCACACTAATTGATTTAGGATTATTAAAACGGAAAGGAATTGGATTGCCACCTGGTGGTAGCTTTCCTTTCAAAGCTTTCCTATCGCTGGGTGAAATGAATGGGATTCTCCATAGAGCCATTTTTAGAAAAAATATATATCTCAGTCCAGATCAAAAAGTTAGTGGAATGGATTCTATGACATATGCTTTGAGACAAACTGGTGATTAAAGTGTATTTTGTAGTTAATTTTATTATTATAATTTTTTTGAATTATGTGATAAGGAACTACATTGAATGTGTCAAATAAATGGCGCCACCAGTTTGTACTTTGTAGCCTCACCAAGCTGCTTAAAATGATGACTTGACCTGCTGAATATTTTTGTAATAATAAAAAATGCATAATTTACCACTTTTTCAACCAACAGGGAAAAGGTTCTTGAACCAGTTCCATTCAGGATTCTTTGAACCTTGGTGCTGTAACCTTCTATTTTAGTCACATGATGATAGTACCAGAGTGGCTCTCTCCTTCTCTTACCTAAATGCTCTAGCAAGGTCTTTTCCATTTCAGCCCCCTATTCCACCATATGTGCCGGGTCAGTCTGGAGCTCCGGCTGATTTATCAACAGGTGCAAAGCCTGTCCCACAGAGGCCTCCTGTTCTACCCTGTCTAGTCCTTACTTTACTCCCCCATCCAGTCCCTCCAAAATCCGTTCATAACAATGGGCCTCATTCTCGAACGCAGTTGAGAAGAATTTAAGAAGGACTTTCTTCTTACCTCCACTTCGGTGGATTTAGGAAAACATTTCCCATTCTCGAAAGTTTCCTCATCTTGGATTTCTTCTGAACTTCAGAAGACTTTCGGAACGCGAAATTGCAGTCGTAAATCGTCAAAAGTTTTCTCAAATGCGATTCCTTAAAAACTACAGGATGGCCCCTGGAATTTGTGAGAAACCATTGCTGAATGCTGGAAATGTTTTGCTAAATATAGCCTGATGTTTCGACTGAATGGCAATAACAAGGAACTAGCAAGATTACATACAATCCAGTTGACAATACAACACTTGGATTTTCACCAGTATTCCTCACTTGTTGACAAGTTGCCGTGTTTGTCTTCCTTAATGGGTGTGCTTTGCAACGAGTAAGATATTTGTAGTGTTGTTGCACTAGCTATTGGCTTACTGGTGTAATTATTTTTTGTTTAATATATAATAAATGGACGTATCATTTTTGATATACCGGCCTTTGTAAAATCCTTAAAAAAACTATGTGACAGGAAGTAGGAAGCCTTTCAATGATAAGGTACATCTTTTCTTCTTAACTCCACTAAAGTGCATGGGGAAATTCTGGCATTCATGAAAGTTTCCTTTATTTAAGGATGTACCTTTCATCTAGGCACGTTTCGCTTCTTCTTCCTTTCTTTTCTTCTAAACCCTCCTATAATGTTCACATTATACTCACATCTATTATCCTTGGGGAGCCCAGCAATTTAAACCTCCAAAAAATTATAATATATTTTTTTTTTACCCAAGTTTATGTGACAGTTACTTTAGGTTTGTTTGTTGACTACCTAAATAGCCCTTATTGCCTATTGATCCCAAACAACACCTTTGTGTAAAGCATGTGTACAGGACATTGAAAACATATCATCATATGGCTCATTTCACCCTTATGTTAGATTTATTTTTTTAATGTCAAAATATTGGTTTGCTATATTAAAGGGGGCGAAAAAACCTCTTTGTTTGTTTTCCCCCACTACCCTAGGCAATCGCCTATGTTGCCTGTAGGAAAGACCGGCCCTGACAGCAAAACCCTGATGCAAGACGGGCGGAAGAGATATCTGGTGCAGCAGGTGTTGCTACGGCAGACGCAGCTTCTGGTGCTGCTTGTGCAGAGGTGCGGTCGCTGGTGCTGCGGAGACGTGTCTACTACCATGTCACATACTTTGCTTTTGCCATTAAGCCACTGGACAGGCTTTCGAAACAATGGGCCTCATTCTCCAATTCAGTTGAGAAGAATTTAAGAAGGAATATCTTCTGAACTCCTCTTCCAGTGGATTTAGAACAATATCTTACATTCTCGAACGTTTTCTCATCTGGGATTTCTTCTGAACTTCAGAAGACTTTCAGAACGCGAAATAGCAATCCCCATCGGCCATCTTGCATTTTTTGGAGGAACTGCATTTAAGAAAGTGTTAATGCTGAATTTGTGAGAAATCGTTGGTGATTGCTGTCATATCAACTCTACAGACATCCTTGGATTTAAATAATTATAATAATAAATATGAGAATATTTGTATCATTAACAATTATGGTCACATTTATAGTCATGATTCTATGAGGCATCTTGATGTCATAAAATAAATTAAAGGACTACACCAGGATGCTAATCCAGACTATTGGACGTTGGTGGAACGAACAGCCTAGCTAGCACTACCAGAGCAGGAGCGTCCCTCTCTACCTTTAAGAAGCTTTTGAAGACCAAACTCTTCAGAGAGCACCTCCCTTCCTAACTGGCACTTTGACTAGTGCTTTACTTGCACTTACACCAGTTGCATTCCAGCAGTTATTTTTTCTTTTCTACCTCGTTTTTCTATTTCTTATGTCAAGTAGTATGTACACTAGGTCTCTATTGCTCGTAGCTTGACAGTCTGGGGGGTGTATGTATGCAAATCCACTTTTACGAGAACGCACATCAATTTAAGAAACTATTCCAGGGGAGCACAGCTGAGAATACTTTGGATGCTTATGAACGCATTTTCAAGCGTCCAGGAATGCGGCGGAGGTGTTTTCCGTACCTTTTTTTTCCGAAGTCTGTGAGAAACATTTCAGAAGAAACTTCAGAAAATTATCGAGAATGAGGCCCAATGTTTTGGCCCGCATCTGCTCTTCCATCAGCAGAACGTCGATTTCAGCCTCTCTATAATTCTTCTTTTTACATGTTTCTTTCTTGCTTTCCATTGTCACAGAGTTTGTGCATTGAGAATGCGCTCAGAATGTGCATTGAAAATATGATAATTAGATTAGGTAGGGGCGTTTTGAGGGCGGAGATTCAGTTGCACACCATTCCACAATCATTTGTGATTTAGAATTGGTGTAAGGATTGGTGTACATGTGTTTTTTTGTGCATATGTTCATTTTCTCTGAATCACACTTGGGTTATGGGATGCTCACCATTCAAAAAACATTCAAACTTACAATTGAGACTGAACGTAGCCTTCCTAACTCTATTGCTCTTCCTGTTCGGTTGGCTTTATAAAAAAAAGCTGTTGGGAGAACACCTGTGAGTTGAAATCATAAGCAGTTCAAACGCCTAAATTTATCATTAGATGTGCTATTTGTGTGTTTTGCAGATTTGGATCACACCGCAGATGTACAGTAAGTAGGCATTGTCACTAATACCTGATGAAACCTGGTACATTTCTGTAGGCTACTGTTCACAAAAGAAGTAAAAGCAGCAGGATAACTCGCAACTGAATAATATTTACATGTTAAACCACTTTGAATTAATTCTTTGCACATCTTGAATTAGCACTGATGCAGTATTGGTTGAAGATGGCTATTTTGTGTCCTTATAAAACCATTATCAGAAAGCGTTTTCCCCAGACTCCACTCCTGGGGTAGTCCTGAGCAGTATGCCATGGTGATGTCTGGATTTATGACCGACACGGAGACAGTCAAGCCTATGATACAGTGGAGGTAGAGTCTGAGGGTGAGTCTGATTGAGCTAAAGGACCACTAGAGGGCGCCAAACTCGTGTCGATAGAACCGTCGTCAATAGCTTCGATGGTTGACTGCTTCCTGGTGTATGACAAATGTTCACAACTCTCCAATGTTCCTCAATGGTGCATGACAGTGCCGAGTCACAGCTGGTGTTGTTGAAAGACAAGAACTACTTCAGATAGGGCGCCACATGTTGTGACTTCCAAAACCATATATCTTATCAGCTATGATTCTCAAGGCTTGACAAACTAAACTCACTTTATCAGCGGATCTCCAGTAGTTGTAATCCCAGAAAAAAAATATTAACGATAATTGCATCTATACCGCACAGCCTATGTACTTTGGATGAATGAACAGTAAAAGGATTTAGTTTCCTCTATGCCCTCAGCCAGTGCTTTAAAACTTAAATGGCCCATGCACAGTTAACACACACAAATCCGCATGGACACCAGGTTTTGAAATTTGTCATGTCATGTCATTTGTCATGCTCATACCTACTTTCGGATGGGAACTGTTTAACCACTTCAATATCTGGGCTGACTTCACATGTTTTAATCTTTAAACTATCCTTAGGGAACAGAGGTCAAGGCTATAACATATTCAGGCATTGAGGACGAACCAGAGATCTTTGTCATCAGTCACATCTGAGGACGGAGGAATGAAGGAATGAAGGAATGAATCACAAAGAAACAACAAACACACATGTTGGCCTACACCGTATAAAGCACAGAAAGTGCCACTGGAGAAGCAACATGAGAGGTGTTGAGATGTGTTGAGAGGGCTTGAGATATGTTAAGAGGAGAGTTTAATCTGACTTGGCAAACATGGTTCCAACATGATGTATGTTTTTAACATTTCTTTAATTCAATTCAATTCAATTTTATTTATATAGCGCCATAACAATACAATTGCCTCTAAGCGCTTTACAGAGCCCAGAGCCTGAACCCCCTTAGTGCATGCACAGTGGCAATGGGGGCAAGGAAAAACTCCCTGTTAGGCAGGAAGAAACCTTAAGCAGAACCACGGCACATAAGGGGGGACCCATCTGCTTAAGGTCGGCCGGGTGGAGATAGGAAGGGGGGAAGGGGGAGGGTTGTGTGGCAGAAGGAAAAGGGAAACAACAGGGGTTCTACACAGCCAGCATTTGGTCGATGGACATAGTATATATACCGACATTCGGTGGTAAATACATGATACAGGCAAGACCAGTTTACTGGTTACTGTTACAGGGGTAAGGGATGTAGGGACAGAGAAACATTTCAGTGGTGGCAATAATGTATATTGTATATAAATGCTATAGGGTATGGGGTAGAGTAAGTGTACGGCAATGCAGTGGCGGTGGGTGCAATTGGCCGAGGGTTTCTGCAGGTAGACCAGGTGGAGAGACTACAGAAGCGTCACATGGCGGAAATAATCTATTAGGAGGGCTCTGATACTTTGGAATACCTCATGATTGTCTAAATAAGACTGAGGTAGGACAACCAGGTGTATGATTGCATTGGTTTCAATTGATTTGTACATTGATCAATATTCATTAAATCATCATTTTATATGCAAAACTTTATTTGTTTAGCAAGAAAACACTTCTATTACCACATTCTCAAATTACTTGGATATTTGTGTGGAAAATGTAGAATTTTTTTTACTTGAAATGCCAATACATTATTTTTCAAAAGTAAATGACTTGTGCTTCCCCTTCTATGAATAAAGACAAACAGACTACAACTACAAGCATTATTTTTGTTATGGTCAAAGCTGTTCCCTTTGTGAAATGTCACTGTAGGGTGAGAGGTATCAGAGCCAAGGAAGGTAATCAGACTTGAAGGCGATGTGCTACGGTTTTTCTCTCAAACTGTTCAGACCGGTTTATGCTCCTTGGGCCCTAATTTCAACAAAGTCTGTAGCATGAACTAATATTGTGTGGCATATGCAGGAGCACTGCCAACTCACTCATGTTTTCAGTTAGGATCTTACTCACGTGCATTACATTTGCAAAATAATTTTGCTTAGCCATTAGACTTTGCTCATGTTGACGGACCAACATTCTTACCGTCGTGCCCTATGTTGAAATCAATACGGCAAGCTTATTATCAGATGACTGTTAAAAATGCATGGAAGCTCTTCTGTCCAACAACACTTACATTAACAAACATATTTCACCTTCTTCGGTGGTTCACCGGCGTCGCCTTCTGCCATTTTCCCTTTACCTTGCAGTTTCAACTTCGCGCGACAATTGCCTGCGCAGAAAGTTTGCCAGATTGACAAATGGGTTGAAAATGGTATAGTGTATTTATTGTGTAAGACATTATTGGGTTTCGTACATGAACTTGCAACTTTAGATCATTGGACACACATTTTGATTTGATTATTTATAAAATACGTTTCGACCTCGTAAAACAGCCTACAGATTAGCCTGCCGGGAGGGGGGAAGAGAGCGGAGATGAGTTAGAGTTAGAATACGGGAGAAACCGAGTTGGCAGCAACGCCCTCCTACGTAACACTCTACTAGGAACAAGGTGAAATCTCACTGTTCCTGGTTTTTCACGCAGAGTGGTGTCACGACCCAGCCTGGTCTGCCCCGCCCCCTGCTATCAGTGCTCTCTATTGTCCACAGCTGAGGTAGCAGTCTGCGCAGGTGTGAGGAATCAGGCCTTGATCAACTGCACCATAAGAAGGCCTTGGTGCAGAGTGCAGGGTGCTCCCTCTCCTCGACGTGTCGTTATGTTTGTTTGCGTAACATGTGTACACTACTACTGAGACACCCGCTTGCACCACACTTTGATTTTAGACAATTACACTGACTGTTTGTACTAGTGATGGCGAAATGAAGCTTCATGAACCCTCGAAGCTTTCCAGCCAGACGTGTCGAAAAAAGGTTCACTACTCGAAGCGTCGTTCGCTCTCTAGTGACACCTGCAGGTCAATAAAAATACGGTGTAAGAAAGATTTTCTCGGGACAGTGAATTTGTTAAATTTGTTGTGGTGCGCAAGGCCTGCTAAAATAACATGCACACAAACGTATGGTGGAAGAAAACGGTTCTCCATTAATTCAAATTTCATTGCAGGTGAATACAATGACAATAAAATATTTATTTTTGTATTCTTTGTTCTAATAATAGTTCGATCTCATCTTAAAGAAATATATGGTGGTACAACGGTAAGCGACGCCGGCTTCAACGTTGATCTGTTTAGTTTCGATTCCTGACCAAAGCGAATTTTAAACGGTTCTTTAGATTAAAATAAAAAGCCTGTTAATTATCTTTACTCTTTATGCCGTTGGAAAAGAGTGAAAGTGCTTTTTGAATACTGGTCAGTTGGCTACTTTTGTAAAGCCAATGAGTGCTTTTGGACAACTGGTCAGTGCAGGGCACTGAAAAGAGGGAGAAAGTGCTTTGTGCAACTGGATCAAGTTCTTTCTCTTCCTAACTAGCTCTATAACTCTATCTCAAATATTATATAGCCTACTACTACCAACAACACCAAACAATCTAAATCTCCAACTACAGCTAAATCTCCAACTATCGCCAATTCTCCAACCACTGACAATAACTACCACGATTACAAGATGAGTTTTGGGACGTCGTATAGTCGAAGCGTCCCGCGAAAAGTGAACAAACGAACCACTTGGTGAAGCACTTGATTCAAATGAGGCTTCAGACGTCACCGGTGACGTAATCTCGGCAAAACGATACAAGCCTCGATACGCGCTCCGGTGAGGAAGTGCTTCATTTTCATGACACAACAAGTGAAGCTCCGAAGCCTCGGGTTCATTTGTAACATCACTAGTTTGTACTATACTTGAGCCATCATGTGACAGTGGTACGTAGGAGGGCGTGTCTAACCAAGCCGTTATTTAAGCCAGCGCCAAGCTCGACCGTATCCGTGTAAAAAACCTGGTGGATACACTTGCTATGACAGTTCTATGAACAGCCTGTTTAAACTGACTTGACAGACATTACCGTACAATGAGTTTCAAACTTTGGAAAGCACAAGGATTTTATAATTTTTTTAAAGTCTGCTTCTTGGGTAAGTCTCTCAATTTCTTTCATAGCCTATATTTCTTTGTTATTGTGTTTGGGATCTCAGGCTGGAGACCCCCAAAAATATGTATTTGTTTTTATTTTGAGATCGTCAAATTCACACCTATCAACCGATTTAGTGAACTTATTTTGTTTAATTTTTAGAGTTAGAAATAAAATAGTCTTGAGTAGAGTGATCAAGCTGAACAAACGTTTGTTCAGCTTGATCAGTGGAACGCGGACAAAGGGATGGCACAGGCTAAGGGCTCAGATACACATACGCGTCTTTTTTCAGGCAGAAACGCTTCAGTAACGCCTTGGCAAAGTGCGGCGGCCAAAACAGAAGCGGTGCGCTTCCCTGCCTTGCGCTGGAAAGTTGAGAATAGTTCAACTTTTAAGCGCACCTAAAAACGCTTCAAAGACGCAACGCGTGGTGGAGAAGGGGCGCACGCTTTAAACGCGCCGTACCATAGGAATTAATGCATTTCCTAGCGTCGCGTTTTTACAAAAACGCGTATGTGTATCTGAGCCCTAATAGTGCACGGCTCTGTTTGGTCGTGAGCCTTGCGAGCGTGCAGACAGACGGTGATAAAAACACAGACTTGGAGCGACTGTTCGACCCAAGCTGGTGAAAGCTGCCATAACATTCAATATGTGTATTGTTGTGTCATATTTTGAATATAAATGTGTGAATTTATCTTCCTTACCCACTAGAGGACACTATTTAAAAGGATATTTTCAAAAATATCTTATGGGGGAGCATGCCCCCAGACCACCCTAGTTTTGCTGGGTCACAGGGAAAATAATAGGTTTCATCAAGGGGCTTATGTGAGATGGGCAGCAACTCATTGCAGAGGGAATGAGGACCTGTAATGTGCAGAGGGAGTGAGGGCCTGTAATATACAGCACTTTTTAATTTGAATGAAAGGACTCAAGGTGCTTCTGTTTTACAGAACTCAAAGCCACCGTCCCAAGTTCCCTGGTGGTCTTGGTCAGCCCGTGGTCTTGCCCTGCAGTTTCTCCGTGGGGAATGTCTGGCAGCCTGAGAGCATTGTGATTACTTGGCAGCGGGGGCTTGAAGAGGTTCACAGCTTTAACTACAATCGGGACCAACTAAAGCACCTCGCTGGCCCTCCATGTATCTCCATGGATTGTCTATTGGTTTGACGTTAAGACTTTGCTTACCAACGCAAAAAAAAACAGCACCCATCATGGTGGATATCCTTGGTATACCAGTTCTATGAACAGCTTTGATATTCTATGAATAATTAAAGTCCAAGTTTTAAGGTGGTTTTGGACAGACAGTAGCGCGACATGTGTTTCAAACTTTGGACAGCACAAGGATTTTATCTTTCTCTACTTATCATAAAAGTCTGCTGCTCGGGTAAGTCTCTCTCTACCTCTTTCATAGCCTATAATTCTTTGTCATTGTGTTTGGGATTTCAGCGTACAGTAACAAACAATAGCTGGAAATAGCTTTACACCCAATGCAGCATAACTTGGCACAGAAAAAGGTGTAAGGTTAAGTCTATCAAATATAAGTGTGACGTTTCAGAGTATCCTTAGAGAAAACAGGAGATCAGAACACGTTGTGTTTGTATTCTGAAACTGTGAAAACATTAATAAAGCAGTCGTACATTCCAAGGTGCAGTTCAGGTCTATTAAGACATTTTGACTTTAGCACACAACCGAACATATTGTTTTTCTCAATAGTAGTAGGCTAGCCAAGTTGAGGGATAGGCTGGACCCTTATCACCACACATGGAGTAAATTAAACGATAAGCTAATGGCTCATTGCAGAGGAAGTGAGCCCTCTCCATAGAGTCAATTTTGATGTTATCTGAAACATAATGTGAGATGTGCAGCAGGGGTGAGGCTGAGGGCTCATTGCAGAGGGAGTGAGGACCTGTAGTGTGCAGCCTTCTATTAATTTGAATGAAAAGACTCAAGACAAGACACTTCTCTTTTTTACAGAATTCAAAGTCACCGTTCCAAGTTCCCTGGTGGTCACTCTTGGTCAGCCCGTGGTCTTGCCCTGCAGTTTCTCCGTGGGGAATGTCTGGCAGCCTGAAAGCATTGTGATTAGTTGGCAGCGGGGGTTTGACCGGAGGATTGAACTAGTTCACAGCTTCTACAACAATCGGGACCAACTTAAGGACCAGAGCACACACTATGTGAAGCGCACCTCCCTGTACCAGTCAGAGATGCAGAAGGGCAACGCATCTCTCCGATTGGAAAACGTCACCATAGAAGATAGGGGGGAGTACATCTGTTACGTGAGCTCGCAACTGGGCGGAGGAAGGGAGATCTTCCCTCTAAAAGTGGCGGGTAAATACAATCAGTACATTCTCAGGATGCATTTACTTTTTTACTTACTTGGGCCATCAGTGGGTCTTAAGAATGGGCCTTCACTGAGTTAATTAAGACTTCCAAGCTATCCGATGGCACCATGATCATTCTGTTCTGATCCCCCATGGCTGTAGGGGTGAGGAGGATGATGGTGACTGCTGACATGTCACTTAGCCCTTTTAGTGAGAACCTCCATTTTGTATCTTTCTGTTTCAGCACTCTATTCAGAGCCAGTGCTGCAGTTCTCTGTTCAGCCCGGAAGTGTGACGGTTCTTCTAACCTCAGGAGGAGGATTCCCAGCTCCCACCTTGAGCTGGCTACACGGCCATGAAGACCTCACCAACAGCACAGAGACCCGTTTAACACAGGACACACTCTCACGACTTTATAACGTGTCCAGCACCTTGACCCTCAAAGATGACTCCATTGCTACCCTCAGTTTTATACTGAGGAATGAGGAGCTGAAGCACGAGATCAGGAGGAACATCAGCCTGCCCGGTAGGTAGAACAAATCCTAAAATGCAAGTTTACCGTAAATACAGGCAGGATGGCACTCTTGGTCAAACTGGGGTCGAATATCTGGTTATTATGATTAGATCATATACAAAAGCTGGTTGTTATGTTTAGATCATGTACTTTTCTGAAATCTGCAGTCATTTATGAACTAATCAATATTTCCTTTTGTCTTTTAAGCTGAGTCTGAAGGGGATCTTCCCAGAGCCAGTCAGCGGATGAGGGAGTTCATTCTCTTGCCTGTACTTCTGGTCTTCATACTCCTAGCCGTCTTAAAGACAATATGCAAACCACACAGAACCAAAGACATCTTATCCAAGACAGAACATTTAATGTGTCATTTTGACATAACATGAAAAGAAAACACCCGGGGGGAAGCAAGGGAAAAGGAAACTGCAACTTCTTGTACATATATATTTTTAAAACCTGTACAGGCTGAATAGCTTTTTGTGTCATAGATGTGGGTGTACGGGTCGCAAGTGGCAAAACCTTCCAAAAAAGCTACTTATGTCATCTGAGTGTTTGTAAGATGTGGTGAGAATGAATCCTGTTTTAATGAAAATGTAATTTATATTTTGTATACAAACTCATTATTCTAAAACCTTTCTACATTCATACATATATGCACGTGTGGGACAAGCCGGCAGCTTTCTGTATTTAAAATGAGTGACGGTCACTGTTAAAATCCACCACGTTTTATTTGAATGTATCTGGATTGTCTGCCTGACTTTGTCTTAGTTAATGTGGAGAGGACTGGAATGCTTTGAACCTGGTTGCCTTGATGCGGTGTAAAAAATGGGTGCCCTAGTGTTCTCTGCTTGGCAGCTCTGACCCACTGAGTACAGCTGCTAAAAATACTTTGATGTTTACCTACAGCAAGGTAACACAATAAAAATGCCACTGAAAAAGGACATTGTTGGGTTCTGCGTCATCTCAGTCTGATTACCGTTCATTACTACAGTGAACACCTTTATTCTTGTTGTACATAATTGATCATATTTTTACGTCTTTGTTATTTATCATTTCTATAGAAACCTATCATCCAATTCATGTCTATCCTTAACACGGATCATTTTAACACAGTTCAACTCAGTCAATTCATGTCCATCCTGCCATTCAAGGCTTGAGTGTGTTTGTGCAATAAATACTGTTGTTACATACCGTTTATAACACTAACGCATGAGAAATACCATGAAACTCTGTGCACTGTCATAAAAATAGGATATAGCCTATAAATCACCGTCATACATCAACTCAGTTGTTAGGGATTCTCAACCACACAAGTTAACACAATGCTCCACTTAAGTAAAATGACAAAGTGAGCCAATAATATAATTTCAAACATAGACTTTATATGATCAGTCTAAACTTTCTCCACCCATGTGAATCTGGACTCTTGGTTGTATGATGAGGGTCATTCCGCCCCATACAGTTCCAAATTGTAAACATCTTTGTGTCCTGACCCAGGTTTTGATTTTGTATGTATTCTGTGATTTGTAAAATTGTGAAATAGCAAGGCCACGCACACGAGGCCAAGGATGACACAAGTGCAGGAGAGCGCAGTGACAGTGCTGTTGTCATTTCTGGTGTTGGTGGTGCCTTGCCCTGAAAACAAGCACAGGGATAATCAGATGAAGAGCAATGTGTAACCATATACGAGACACAATGACAAATGCCGATGTCAACCATATTCCGATTCCCATACATACATAGAAGTGACGTGAGATTATGGTATTGACAAAATACTGTCTCATGTTAATTGAGACCTGGGGTCTGGGTAATTCAGACTGAGATGGATGGGTAGATACTATTTCTGGGAAGTAAAAAAGTATAACTAGTGCCAAACATGAACATGTTGAGCCCAGCCCCTCCAACAGATATGCTAAAAGTCATTGAAAACACTGGAAAACACGAATGAATGGGATAATACACACCCTGACTGAATTGTACTCTCCTCACCAGTAGTTGATCCAAAGGTTGATTAGACAGTCTTAAGGTAAGGTTTGCTTCATGGTCCTGAACCACATAAGAGGTTCTTAGATAAAAGACACCGTTCCTGTCAGGGAGTGAACATAACAACACCAGAAATGACAACAGCACTGTCACTGCAAGGTAGGCGATGAAAGGCAGTATGGGTGGAAATAAATGTACAACATACAGCCACAACTAGTTTCATTCTTAGCAATAACATTACAATAATGACAAGTCCTGAGGTTGAAGACAACCATTTGTTTCATGAGGGAATGTTCTTCCCATTTAAACCCTTTCAACACTGACACCCAGAAAATGTAACATTAAAAAAATAAGTTGCTTTTGTTCAGCTGTAGTTCCAATGGCCAATAATTGGTGTTCATAGTCAAAAGGCTAGCTTGGACAACAACCAGCCCCCAATGAAATTGTTAATGGACATTATTTCCCTTTTGTTTGTATTAATTTTCCAGTCACTTTTCGTTTAAAATTTTTATGTATCCTTCCTGACACTAAATAAAATGCTCACCTATTGTGGTGTTCCCAGCAGTTCATACCGATTTGAAAAAAAAAAATACTGAATTCTTTGTCAGTTGATAATGGAATCCCCATTAATGAGAGGGCAATGCTGGTCATCACACTTCACAACTCACAAATAAACGTCTGTTATTATATCTCTTCAGTTAAATCCAAAGTTGATATACCTGTATATGAATTCAGACTGATGTTCTAGCTCTTGTTCCTGTGGCCCCAGCCACTGGACCTCAGCTTTCGGGAACCCCTCACTTTCAAACCGGACACTTGTGTTATGGAGTCCCACTTCAATCCTCAGCTGGGGCTCGGAGTAGTATGCTGTTGAATGCAAACAAACTATGAGATGATACGAGTGCTCGTAGGACACAGATAAAAACACACCTGTTATTCCCACAAGTTGCCCACTAGTAGTTCTGTGGCCAGGATTGGACCATCCCTTGAATATGTGAGAAGCACTACACTGCCAACTATATTGCCAAAAGACACTACTAGCATTGTCTGAGTGTGACACGTAACATTAAACACCTTGGTAGTCTTACATGTAACTCAAGTACAGGAAAAGCTAACGGCAAAGAATTTTCCCTTAAGGCCTACGGTGCAACTTCTAGCTCATGTTTAAAAAAAAAATGTGTGGACACTCAGATCTCTGCATTTCAGTACTCCAAGCTTACAGTCTCTTAGATATTCATCAACAGGGTTGGGAGGGTTACTTTAAAAATGTATTCTGATATAATAATTTATTACCTGTTAAAAATGTTATTCAGTATCCCTAATATTTTTAAAGTAACCCTCCCAACCCAGACCAACACCTCCCCTCTGCTCACCTGCATACTCCACCTTCATCTCGGCTCTATCCGTCCCCCTGGCATCACTAACTGTGCACAGGTACCGTCCGGCATCCTGCGCTCGGACATCTGTGATTCTCAGGGAGGCGTCCCCTGACCACAGTTCGGACACATAGAGTCCGGTCCGATTCTTGAAATCGGCACTCTGCCGACTCAGCTGGTTCTGTCCGTAGTAGTAGCTGTGCACCACCCTGGAGTCTTCGACCCGCTGCCATGTGACCAGCAATCCTGGTGGAATCCCGGGTTGGGCCACAGGAGGAAAGGAGCAGTGGAGGACTGCATAACTGCCCCTAACTGCCACCAAAGGTTCTGTTGGGACCTGGACCTTGTAGGAGGCTAAGACAAAAAATAAGAGTCAATCCCACACATCCTCTGCTGCCTGGCAGAAACACTTGATGAATTTTCATAGTCCCCTTTATTGCCGAAAGAGGGACCTTGTCTTTTCCTCCACATCATCATATTGCTTACATAGAATAGTTTCACATGTGTGCCTGACTCCGTAAGCACCTGATAAAGTCTGAGTCTTAGCATCAGACATGTCCCTTCATTGCACAGTGCATTATTTCAAAATAAAAAATGCTATTTTTTAACCATTTCAATGTTCAAATTATTGTGTGTTATGTTAATGTAAATGTGAATGAGATTTAATTCACGAAAAAAAAAAACTATTTTTAAATGAAAACTATATGGCTCCACTTCCATGTATGATGAAAATGACAAGAAATTCCTTGAACTTGGCATTTTAAATAAATTGCTCAAATTAAACATTGAACATTAGATGAATAAACTGTTTTATTTTTGCAAGGACAGTCTTTATCTATTGAACATATAATTGATGTGATTATGAGGTCAACTCAAAGGATTTTGGTCACCTGCAAAAGTAAGTGACGGCACTTGCACCGTCTTTTTAGAATGACACTGCTGTGTTTCTGCTGTTGGGGCGGCCCAATGTGACCTAGGGCGACATTTGGGTAAAGCAAAGGCTTAAATGGGACTAATGGCCTGATGCTTCAAGCTACAAGAACAAAAAAACATTTCCGTTTCCACTATCGGCCCAAAGTAGCGCCCTAAAACCCGCCAATTAAATGCCGTCCTTGTGTAAAGGTCGCCCATCATCAACCCATTTCACAGGCAAGCAGGAAATTGAAGTTGAGATATCATGCAACTCTGCGACCTACAGCAGAATACGTTAGGAAACGGAATGTGACGGAAATTGAAGTTGAGATATCATGCAAGTCTGCGACCAGCAGAATACGTTAGGAAACGGGATGTGACGGAAACCAAAGTTAAATTAAATTCAAAAGTATGTATAGCGCAAAAACAATACAATTGTCTCAAGTCGCTTTATAGAACCCAGTGCCTGGACCCCCTTAGAGTAGGCACAACGGTAACAGGGGCAAGGAAAAACTTCCTTTTAATCAGGAAAGTGGCTGTTTGCATATCATGTATATTGATATTGACTAGTTATCCTTAACACACCTAGGCATAATGTAAGAGAAAGCACAACATTAAGATGGGCTTTTACAGTACATGGATTAACAACAAAACTGAGCAACAACCATTTATTTTTCTATCTTTCCAGGAGTGAGGTCTCTGTCCCACATTTCACTGTCCCATAGTACATGTGGCTAGCCTGATGATGTCATACTCATAATTAGTCAGAATATGAGTCTGAGTCTTCTCCATTGAGCTGTGATTATGGGGTGTGTTTCAACGAACCAGGAAAGAAAATGCCTCTTCGCTCCTAGAACTTATCAGAGCAACGTAGCATGACATACATTACACTTTTACCGGATCCCGTAGGAAGGACGGCCAAAACATCTTTACGATCTACAAATGCCTTGATTGCGTTTCTTTGTTCCTCTTTCAAAGTGTAGGGGCTTAAAGAGATGCACCTTGTCAAATGAATGAATGAAATCACGAATGCACACATTAACATTGGTATTGGGCTCCCCCTACCGTTGTAGAGTTTAATAAATACAAATCACGCCTTGAGCTCCACTCTCATGGACAGCGGTACACGAGCATTTGTTGACAAGCTGAAGGACAGATGTTGTGCCACGTTCTGCACCCATGCCAGAAAATGCACCCCTCTCATGAGGTCTCGAGGATATTTTAGTTTTTGATTAATCAATTTGACAAGTTAGACGATCTTGAAAACAAAATCGACGACAATACAATATTTCATATTTTTTTTAATTTACGGTTTGGTGGGGGATACATTCCAAGAAGCCAAAGAGCCATGTCAACTGACAAAGTAGAATAATATTTCAAGTAATGGTCTTCACTCTCTACTGGCAGTCATTGTTACAGTCCAATGTCATGCCCATGAAGTTGCATGCTTGGCCTCAGACCGCTCTTCTTCCATGTTGATTAGAAAGCGACCACTAGGGGGCCTTCCTGCTTTTTCCGATTCCTGAGTCATCCATGTGTAGGACAGACGCTGTCCTACCTGTCGACGCTGTTCCTACTCCGTTGTCGTAGCGGGGTGATAGCAGCCTCCATAGACACATGAACGGATTATGAAACCATGGGCCCCTGGGCTTGGACATGTAAAAGCCCCCCTACCCCTTCGTGCGCGTGGCCACAAAAACATTGCGCTTGCAAGACATTACTTAAATGTAATGAAATTTTTTTTCAACAGCGCACTTGCTAAATTCACCTGTACTTCAACAGGATTTACAGCGCACATACACATTTTCTAACACAGCGCAGTACACTCAAATAATAAAATACCTCTTTAAAACACAATAAGAGATACATAAGAGCGACTTCACCTAAAGGCCCTAGCTTAGGGGCCCCCTGAGCTCATGGGCCCCTGGGCCTGGTAGGCCCGTTCGGTAATCCATCCCTGCATAGACATATATACCATACAGTACCAGTCAAAAGTTTGGACACACCTTCTAATTTTTTGAGAAGTTTTTTCTTTACTTTTATTATTTTCTATATGGTAGATGAAACTTTTTTGTTTAGCACATCATTCTATGTGTTCTTTCGTAGTTTAAATACCTTCAGTATAAATCTACAATGTAGAAAATAATAAAAGTAAATAAAACACTTCTCAAAAAAGTTAAAGGTGTGTCCAAACTTTTGACTGGTACTGTATACCTGTATATACCTTTATATGTCTATGGCTGCCTCCACACCTCCTTGTGCCAGGGCTAGGCCGAGCGGAAGAGAGCAGAAAATGGTAGGCCCTTCCCTTGAATGCGAACCATGTCGTCCACCATGTCCAGCAGCCTCCGTAGCGGGCGGCTCAACACGCTACATTCACGGACTGAGCAACATAGGAGGTCCTTTGTCCCAGCTGCCATAACTATGCACTATACATCCTACACCAGTCATACTCAAGTAGCGGCCCGCGGGCCTTTTGTGGCCCGCGGGGTGTCTATTAATGGCCCTCGAGCTGTTTTGAAAAGTTTTTTTAATTATTAAAAAAAATAAAAAATCGCGCTGGGCGCTCTTATTTTGAAACCGCGCGCCGCGATCTCAATACGAGGCTGGGGGTTGCAACGATAAACAGATAGCAATCACACCATATCAGCCCAGGTTTGAAGCATTGGCCAAAGAAAGCAGAGGCCAATTCTCCCATTAAAGGGGACATGTGAGAAATGTGAAATAGTTTGGTAAACAAAGCACAAAAATGAGCTGTCTGAAGGCTATTTGTTTAATAACATGGTTAATAACAGGGTTATGTTTGGTTTTATTTAGTTATTTATTTTAATATATGCCCAAATTAAAATTATATTTTTATTTTAGGAACTATTTTTGTTTTTAATAAAAAGGAAATGTTATGTTATAAAATGTTGTAAATGTTATATACGTTATGTTATGATACGTTATCGGACGTACACGGTCCCAATAAATGGCCCCTTGAGTCACTGATTTTTTTTTTTGTGGCCCCTCATCATTTCTACTTGAGTACCCCTGTCCTACACTGTATATAGCTGAATTGTATTGTTTGTTTGTATTGTATCATATTGTCTGTTCATAATGTTTGTAATTATTGTAAATATGAGAGAGCTGCAAGATGCCAGAATTTCCCCACAGGATTAATAAAGTATCTATCTAACCACATACATTTCTGAAGGCTGGGCAAATGGTAATATGAAAATATGCAACTTTTTAATCTTTTGTCACAAACTAATTGATTGGCTTTATGAAATGAATAAGGTTATAGGACGTCAGCATTTAGAACTTCCTTTTCATTCAAGCTTTGTTCATCATGTGTAGATTTAAGACTGGCCAAAAGCTCCCGTCGTTTTTTGGGGACAATATCGGGTGCAGAAGATCACATTTTCTTCCCCATGTGGCACTAGTTGAATTTTTATAATTTTCACTTCAGTTCTGCATTTTAATCAGATCCCAGGACACCTCTGCACTATTCAGCTACACACAACCAACCAAAGGGTTACTTGAGCCAAGGGGCACGGTCTTAAGACATAGGACAAAACCATTGATTGGTTGCTTGAAATGTATGGAAATGGAGATCATGGTATTAAACCAACCATTGGAAGATATTTGGTCTCTAGTTCACTTGTTCATTTGGTCTCTAGTTCACTCTCTAACTAATGCCAACTCTGAATTTCCTCTCACTTTCGAACTCCCTCTCACTTTCGAACTCCCTCTCTCTCCCCATCATATTCACTCATTCTGGGAGGGTTTATTTCTCTACATTTGATGCATTCATGATTTATCAGGTTTATTTTGTCATTCAAGTGGATTTGGTGTAACTGGCATCCAACCTGTTCATGCAGTTTTTAATTGTCCTTATCCATTAACCCAATCCACTAACCCAATCTCATATACCTCTTGGTAAGTGAATCATTTCATGGAGAGTAATCGCATCAGGCCACCAAAGAGATTTTATCCGGCCCGCAAAGTCCCATTGATTAAAACAAAGAAATAGAAACGTTCCATTGATTTTATTGGGCCAACCCAACATTTACCGTAAAAATCTGGCCTCCCAATGACCAGACTGGACCCTCATCGGCCCCTGGGTAATTTGAGTTTGAGACCCCTGCTTTAAGGCAATTTAGGGTCACAAAGCTCACACACACACTTAACACTTCTTGCACTGCCATTTAAAAACTAATATTGGCCTAATAATTCATGATTAAACGTCCAAATGTAAAACCTGCAAGCCTCTGCCGCTTTCGCGGTTGAAGGAACAAACAATAACAACTGAATTTCATTTTTATGTCTTTTTACATTTTTTATGTCTAAGGTCAGGCTACTGGGCAGGATAGTATGACCCTTTGGATTGCATGAAATTAGAAGTTGCAATGTAAAATACATCCTAGTCATACCACTGCAGTCAGGCTTTTCATTTCCTCTGAAACCACAAAATGCTTATTAAGTCTTTCCAACTTGGCAGTAATGCTAAGATGATGTAATGAAGAGCCACACAGCAAAATGATAATGTGGTTCATTTTGTCATTTATTTCTTCAAAAATAGATATACAAAAAGCATTTTTTTCTTCAAGTGCTTCCTTAAAATGAAAAGTAAAACAAAAGAAATACAAACGGGTTGTTCAGGTTGCTTCTAAAAAGGCAGGAAGAAAGAATGTTAGTCGTTGCACATATTACATACACAGCCTAGCATTAGCATTCTACTTCCAAATTCAGTGACACGTGAAATTCAAATGACGAGCACAAACGTTTAGTTTTATTGAATAATGCATAATAACAGTAAGCTACTTTGTTAACCAAGGGTTACCCATTACCCAACATCAACACATTAAACATGAGTGGTCCACGAAAACGGTCCAGAGACTAAGTTCACGTCACCCCAATCCAATAGGAAGAGATGCAAAAACCTCCAAGTGACCAGGCAGTTACTGTTTCACTGGTATAGTGGTCTACTGATTATCAGTATACTTAATTGGCTTTATTCTGGAAAATCCAAAGGTAAACACTGCAAGAAACCTTACAAGAGATGGCTGCCAATGCATTAGTCTGACATTACAGTAGATCTAAAAATAATAATTAATTTAAAGCAGCAATAAAGAGTTCTGTTCCAAAACTAGCAAGCTAACTACCTAAAAGGTATGCAAAAACCTTGCAACCACCACCAACAGCCCAGTTGACACTGACTGGCGCCAACACACTAACTGGTATCTTTTGGCAGTATAGCCGGCAATATCATGCTCTGAAAGAGTTTCTATAATTTTTGCAGGGTATTCCAGCCCCCAACACAGAACTACAAAGGGCATATCTTGGCTGGCTAGTGGGAAAGACACAGGTGTTCATCCGAACTTCACATTACCATATGCTATCAAAATTAATTTGAGGATGCTACATAAACTAGTTGCCTATTAAACAATGCCTCAAAAAGTGGCAAATTGTTACTTTAAAAAGCCATTTCACAGCCGCCCATTGATTTAGTGGTGCTATGTTGCTAGCCTTCATCCATTTGAGTGAAATGTTGGTTTAACAACTCAGATATTCTGTCCCCGAAATGCAGCCTTTCTGGCTTAAATCATGTGACGACCATTCACCATCTCTGCTGGACATGTTTCACAGTAATACTAAGTCACCATAAGGTTTCAAATATGATAAAATAGCCTCACACTGCCTTTGTTAAACACATACCAGACCATCACTAGTTCCAGCACTATTCTTTTCCATCATACCTTACCTCAATGGGTTATGAGGGGGTGTAGCAGTGCTAAGCCAATCCCAGTCTGCTACCTACCTGTGGCCTGAGAGCCTGAGGCCTGTGACAACTGGGACTCGCTGCCTGCAGATAGAAGAGAGAACATAATCAATAATCAATAATCAAGTCATCCAAACAACTAGAAGAGTGCTGCAAGAGGCTACAGGAAATACCTACATCCATCTGCTTTTAAGCATTAAAAGTTTTAATTAGCCAATATTGTTTGATGTATAATAACCATGTCATCTATACTAATCATTAATTGGTATAAATTTAGTCATGACTGACCTACTTTTTCCAGCAAGAGTTGAATTGGTACATTCTGACTAATCGGTACACTAGTTGCATATTTTTTTTGCTAATGTTATTGTCTCTTAAAGGGTTTTGATGGTGCAAGAATCTAGTGTTTTTTTATACTTACATGTAGGTGAACCAATGAGTGTAAAGACAGTACCAGCAGGCACTACTGAGGTAGGTTTGGGGTTAAGTTTACCTTTGGTTTGCGTTGAGTTCTAGGTTTTTTGCCTCCTCTCCTTTGCTCTGTTTCGCTTTATAATGCAGCCAGCGAGTCTTTGCATCAAACTCAAGTACTCTGCAGGCCTGAATTACGTCGACGGGGGGAGTAAATCTCACACACACTGAAAATACAGGTCTTTGGTGTGAGATCATGATTACTCTCCTAATAACACCATGTGAGAATCAAGAACTCCCTTTGGTGCTAGTATTTGAACAAAACATTTAAGCATTTGAAAAGTATTTGGAGATACATTTTTCAGACAAAAAAAGAAACCTTGACAGGTTACAAACATTTGTTGGGCTAGCTTGTTTGTCTGGCACTTGGATTTGCAGAAAACTGTGCATAAACCTTTATTAACTTTGCAGTCATCTTTTACCATCATACAAGTTTTCATAGAAATGGCAAATATTTGAAAACGTAACCATTTTATATTTAACGGCATGGTAAAATTAAATCATCATGTGATTAAAGGGATGTCTGACTGTCCTCAGGCCACCTTGTATAATTTTGTTTTGTAGAAACGTACACACATTTCTGCTCAGTAAATTCAAATTTGTCATGCAAGTCAATAAAGGTTTATACACAATTTATTGACAGTTAGCAATTAAAAGTTGTGATTTTTCTTTTGGGAGAACAGACAATGTTAAGATTCATCATTCGGACTTCAAGGTTCTGCATGCAAAGTATTTGTAGTTTAAAAACCTAGAACAGTTTTTTGAACAACATTTTAGGTTAGTTCTAGAAATGTCCTTTTAATGTCACATGAGAAATAATAATCAAAAAAAAAATACCAACTTTGTTTGAAGGAAAGAACTAGTTTATTGACATACTGCAGCATAACAGGTCATATTTAGTTACCTATTTAGACAAGCTTACACAAGTATTGCTCAACGCTTAATGACGGAAAAAAGCTATGTACAGTTGTGAAATCTAGAGATTGGCCAAATGCTGTAGTCATAAACATGCTATTAGGTCTGCTGCAGTCTCATTTGGACGAGCCCAAGAGGACTCTACTCAAGCGCCAGAAAGACATCCTTCTTTTAGTGGTGCTATTGGAATTTGAACACTGGTATGGAGGCCTCTATAAACTCAGGCCGACATTAACAAAGGGTCTGTGCTAATTAAGGACAATTAGAATTTTTGATTTTTTTTTGTTTTTGAAAACAAAACTATTGTGAAAACATTCAGTAGAGGGACAGGTTTTGAAAACAGTTCGACTTAAAAGTAAGCTACGTGGACATCAGTATATTGAGTTTTCCTTCATCCCGAGTTCTTTTCTTTTCTTTTTTGTAGCCATTTACTTTATTTGATCATAAAATATAGTGGCCGCAAATGCTTTTGATTTGATTTTTTTGTGGTGTTTATTATAAAAAAAGGAAAAAATCCTAGAAGGGGAAACATCATAAAAATATCAAACACAAAGATGACCTTCACAAACCAACCACAATGCTCTTACATGGCGCATTTCAAGCAGGCTATTTTAACCATACAGATCAGACAGTATAAAAAAAGCAAGGTAAGCAGGGGGTAGACAGCTAAATTAAATTAAAATCAAAACAGTGCAGGCAGTCCTGGCTATGACCCATTAACAGTCCCATTAATAGTTACAGGGACACGTTTTCCTCTTGATCAACATCACAGACAAGGAGGATGGAAAAGGTGAAAAATTACTTTGAGTCGTTAAAAAGGAGTTAGAACACGATGTGGTTGCCCAGGAAACTGGCTGAGAGAAATCAGAAAGGTCGAGCGTAGGGATGTGCGCGAGGGGCGTTCTTATTCTGTCGGCCAGCGGCAGGTTTACCACCTCCTCCTCCTGCTGCCCATCCTCCCTCCCAGTCGTCCTCCGCTGAGTAGAAAAACAAACAGAGACAAACAGAGGCATACATTTAAAATACAGCACAACGATTGACCATACATAAAACCACTGTGTATTCCACAAAGCCACACATCCTAAACAAAGATGTAGGTTGGATTTCCCCGTACCATAAGACTCGTAAGTTTCCTGCGCTTCTCCATGTCCGTAGTCATAGTACTCCGTCTCGCTGCAGACAAAAGTGGCATTGCAGTTACACATTAGATAAGATTAGATTCAACGTTATTGTCATTGCACAGAGTACAAGAACTGAGACAACGAAATGCAGTTTAGCATCTAACCAGAAGTGCAAAATAGCAATAAAAGTGCCAAGGCTGTTCTTAGTGAACAGACTCGAAACAAATAGGCAGAAAACTACTATTTTACAAATAGGGTTAGGGCAGTTACACACGCAATTTGTAGATCCTTTGTATATTTCCACAATATCTCACAGTCACTATTACACGCCAGGGACAACATGGTTAAACAGAAACTTACGCTTGGGGTGGCTGGCTATAGTGGCTGTACTCATACCCTTCATAAGCACCCTCTGGGTAGGTTTCTTCATACGGCTGGAAGGAAAACAAGAAGCATAAAACCATAAGGTGACCTTTTCACAACATGCTGAACACCAGTGAAACTCAAAGAGGTCTACCTCACACAATGACCCCTAGTTACACAAAGCCAAATAATGTATTGCAGCTAAAGCCTCACCCAATCGGGTTACATTTTGAATAAGCAGACAGTAAGCAGCCAAACATTCACATAATATTACTGCGCCTCTATTCATGTCTGTAGGGAGGACTTACATATTCCTCATATGACTCAGGGGCCGCAGGATGTTGGTGCTGATGCTGAGGCGGCTGCTGTTGGTGCTGGTGCTGATGAGAGAGCGCAGAGGAGGGCAGCATCCTCTGGGGCGGGGGTGCAGAGGGCCTTGCCCGCGTGGCAGCGCCCCCTCTGCCTGGGGGTGCAGAGGGTGGAGGTCCGCCTCTGCCTGAAGGTGCTCCCCTAACCGCTCCGCCTCGTCCGGGGCCGCCTCGCTGTGCTCCGCCGCGAGGACCTGCTCCACGTTGAAGCATACCGCGACCCCTGGCAGGAGGTAAAAAGGACAAATTTAGATTTAGTCATTTAGCAGACGCTTTTGTCCAAGGATGTTTACACATTTTGCATTTACACTGATGGCACACACTGCACATCAGGAGCAATAAGGGGTACAGTGTCTTGCTCAAGGACTCTGACAGGGAATCGAACTAGCAACCGTCTGATTACTAAACGACTTCTCTACCTCCGGTACCACTGTCACCCCGAGGTGATGAGCGATGAATTAGATGAGCAGATATAGCCAAGTTAAGTGGGAGACCACTGAATTGAGGCAATTGACGTCAGTGCAGTAACTGACTGATCAGCAACTTGTCAATTGGAATGAGCAACCAGCTTTCCACAGATAAGACATTTTAACACTCATCTGGAACAAATTATGCGTACACTTTCAAATGTAGGTTCAAAAAACAGATAACTGCTTGGAGTTGTCCCAGGGGTTTATAGTCTGAGGAATGGTCAAAATAACAGAACACCAACCTGGGCGCAGACATCTGGGGTGGAGGGGCTCCCCTCCCCCTGCCCCCTGGTGGTCCCCCGCGGCCTCTGCCTCCTTGGTCCTGGTTGCCATTCAAGTAGCCCATGTCCATGAACTGCTCCTGGTGGATGTCCTCCACATTATCGACCTGAAGAGTTAGGAAAACGCATGTAACCAATGAAGCCAGATCATCAACCCACAAAAGCGTCAGTCTTTTCAGACACGTCTTAAGAGGAAAAACTCCAGCACAAATGCATCACAGGTGAAGTAAGCTACACCAAGCATTCCAAAACTTACCGGAACCAAGAACTTCTTGACCTCCTCCATAGCATGGGCCATGCGCAGGTAGGCCTCAGGAATGGGAGCGTACACTTCAATGAACACATGCAACTCCATGGCAAGGTGAGCATATTTGGGCTCTCCACCCTTCCTAAGCTCTTCCTCCTAAAGAACAGAACACACGATTAGCAACCAGTCTCCTCTTTTAGAGTCGTATAGAGGTAACACCTATATAAAGTCATTCTCCTCTATTATAGAGTCCTATAGAGGTAACTCCTATATTGTCAGTCTCCTCTTATAGAGTCCTATAGCGGTAACTCTTATATAAAGTCAAGTCACAAGTCTTTTATTGTCAGATGCACTGAATGGGTCAGACTGGGCACTGAAATTCTTAGGACAAGGCCCCACGCAACAACCTACCATAACATAGTATAACTTAACAAAAACTTTGAACACATTTTACATGTAATTAACATATAATAACATAGACAAGTCAGTATGTGATGTCATGGGTTTCATTGGGAACCCAGACTTTCCCAAAAAGCCTTTACCTTATTCTTGTCCCTCATGGATCCTCTCCCAAGAACCGAGATCTTTGCTCCAGTTTCCTCCTGTAGGCGTTTGATGGTGTTCCCCTGGGGCCCCAAGATCTTTCCAACGAAGTTGAACTGGATGGAGAAAAACACAGAAGGAAATCAGAAACAGCAGACTAGTGCATAGCCATTACATGACGCAACTGCTTAAAAGGAAAACCTGTTTGTCTAGAAGATTTAAAAAATAATACAAATAAGAGCTTCACTTACGCGTGGGTACTGCTTTATCGGGATCAACACCCTCTCCTTTACCCGGACATTCTTTGTGCTAAAGAGGTCAAGGTAGGTCTCAGCTTCTTTCTTGGGTTCGCCTTTCTGGATCCTTTCGATTTCTGCAGAAGAGACCATTGTTGGTTTAATATGTGGATAGAGTAATTGCTCACTCATCTGACTAATTGGCATATTCCCATCCAATTATCTAATCTAGAGTAAACGCAGATGCAAATTCCAAACACTGAGACAATAATGAATGAATTACACACTTATGCCAACAGCCCATCTCAAAAGTCTCCAGCAGGGGTACATATTTGGAAAGTCTGGTGGTGCACGAGAATGCAGGGAAGCATATCTAGGCCAATTTAGGCAGCGTTAACATAACTATCACGTTAGAAAACGGGCTTTGTGCATAACCACCCTTCTTGAGCAAGAAACAGCGAGTAACTAAATGCAATACCAACCATTAAGACGACATACAAAACTAAGTAACAAACACTGAAAATGAACGATAGCGCTTCCGGCAACGCTTGCTTAACACAAAAAACTACACCGTAACGAAGATCTGATCCAGGTGGATTTCTTTGCTTTTAATTCTTTGCCACAAAATAACTGACCAGACAAGAGGGTCTTTTTAACCTCATGTAACAAACTGGCAACAAACAACAAGTCATAGAGAGGACTTTCACTTTTTCATATGGCGAATCCGAAAAGGCTATCTAGATAGCTAAGCATCCTAGCTAGCTGACGCCAACAAAAGCTAACGCAAGCTAGCTAACGTTAAAATCTGGTTGGCGCTAAAGTATAATACTCTGACGTGACCGACTACTGCTCATTTGTTTCCAACATTTGGTCAAAATATTACAAAACAGTTAAACCAAATCGTCACATTGGCGGTCAAGGGAACCAGGTTATTTATGCCATACAAAGAAATTGTCACATCAGGTGGCTAATGGAAGCATGGTAAGAGCTATTGTCTGCATAGTGGCAAGATACCATTGATAGCTTGCAGCTAGCCATCGTTAGCTTGCTAGCATTCGGCCATGCGACCGGCCCCGAACAGACGCAAGGGGCCTACCATGCTTCAAATGCGTGACCATCCATGATATGAAGAGAAAAGGCGAATTCGTTGCATTAACTTACCTTCATTTAGAAGTTTCATTGCGTGGGTAAAAGATGCATCGAGACTATCTTTCTCAGCCAGAAGCTCTGGAAGATATTTGCTCTCGTCCTCCATTTTAGGCTTTTTAACTTTGCGAGTATCCTTTGGAGTGGTATCCATTTTGATCCAAACTATATATGCCTTACTACTAAAACGAATTTCCTGTACAGTATAATACACACGACTGGTCTTCTTCGCTACTTTTCTTTGTCGTTTGACTGCGAATTATGTCTTCGGCTTTTCTGACTAACGTTACCTTGGCGTGACTGGAAGACCGTCTACCAGGATTTATTAACTTGACGGATGTGATGTCACGACAAACGTCTTGGACTGATACCCGCTCAAACCAAAGATTTCACAGCCCCGCCCCTATCCTCTCTGCTAAAAGATCGGATGTTGCCACCTAGGGTTAGAATGATCGAATCACACTGCAATCGAGTGCAAACGACTGCAAGGCTTGTGCTCCGAGACGCATCCGCAACAGCAGAAAAACTAGTATACTTTGGAGACATGCCGTGTTTGCGAGAGTATCCTAGTCTTTTTTTGTGGCATTTCCAGGTTTTTCCATGTTGTTCAATGCATCTTCTGGGACATTTTGACATATTGAATAGTAATTAAGCATGAATTCAAATAAAAATACAAAACAGATGTGCTGCATATTCTCCACAGAAAACAATCACAGTAGGCTACCCCATATCACTCTTCCCAGGTGCATTCAGCACTGCCTTTCAAATCCCCTGTATCTGAAAAGGCTTCAGCTACTGATCTCTTCACTGAGGAGGTGGGCATTATGGTGTACCCCGATGGTATATGGTTTACTCTTCATGGACGTGAGAACGTAATCCTCTTTAACTGTTTATCAGCATGAGAATGTAGCTGAATGGGACTGAAGATTTAGAATTCCACTCATGTCTGTAATGAGGACTCACATTCTGTTTTGTGGAAGAACTGAATGTGGAAGAAAATTCACTGGTAATGTAGCCTGTAAACCTGTTCCAAGACATTATGCCTCTGGATTAAATCTGACCTGACAGTTCCTTTAGCGTCAATCAAACTGTTTTTCGGGAGTAAAGTGAATGGACTTTGGGAATACTTTCCACAGGTATCAAGAGCGGGGGCACTTCTTGTGTATGGTACCTCCTTTCGGTTCGATTTGCCACTTGTTAGTTTTGGGACTACTAAAAATGTTTTACATCTTGTTAAATTAGTTTCTACCTCTGAAATTTTGTTTTCTTAAATGTGAATTTGTTTTGCCTTTGATGAAGGAGATGGATGTGCGAAAACATTTGCCGTAAAATTACAATTGTTTTTAGTTACTAAAGTGACTATAGTGATTAACATATAAGTGATTCGCCCTAGATGGTTTTGCCGTAAAGTGTTTTACATTGTGACTATATGAAATTGACATTGTAAATAGCAAATACATTTGTCTCAATTGAGTGCCTATTTGTTAACATCATATATAAGCCAAAAAAAAACTAAATAAAAACAAAAACACTATTCATTGAGGATGGGGCAGACTGCCACCCTTTGGCAGTACGGTGACATAGGCAATCTGATTCTTCAGTGACAAAGAGGTGGCTCTATCATCCTTGTGAGAGTTAGAAAGTTTCTCGGCTGATCTTGTGCCTTGTGAAAGCACAGTTGATTGTGTGAGCAGATAAACACACACTTGCTCAAGAGCTATCAGTAAAAATGCTTAAGGGTTTGGTACACCTTACATCATCATCATCATCATCATCATCATTTAGAATTAGTTTGTATGCCAAGACTACATCGTTCTGCTCAGGAGCAATATGTCAGTAATCAAGCAGTGTGTCTGTAAGGGTGACTAGAATGACTGTTTGTAAACTAATATTAAGAGAGGACCATCAGTACCCCGTTTTTCAGAGACAGGATGTCCTGCAGGCTGCGTGGAAGTGTAAGCAATGACAGTTACATTATTTGAAATGTATTTTGCACAGTGGATGTACGTTCGTATTGACTGCGCATGTGCAAAACTGAGCGCGCAGTAGTTCCCATGCGCTCAGATAGATAGATAGATAGATAGATAGATGGATACTTTATTTATCCCGAGGGAAATTTTAGGAACAGTAAAATACGTACAAACAGTACAATAAGGTCGTCGAGCCCCCAGCTTGCCCGTCTCTTTAACCGCACAAAAACGAGTATACTTAACTTGGGACACCCCAATGCGCAGGTATTGCGCAAAGCCGTGTCCGCAGAAGTGTACCTCGACGTTTCGAAGTTTAGATTTAGTCAGTCAGCCTCCTGCTGGTCAAATGCTGGAAGTGATTTTGCTGTGGGAAAGCCTGTTTACAGAGTATTCAAAAAGGCACTCAGTTCTAATGTTGTAGGCTACAGTCTAGTCATATTATGTTTGGCATAATACATACTAGTTATAGTGTTGTGTCCAGGAACTGTGAGCACTTGCTGGAATGAACTTCTGAGCCGAAATTCACTGGATGAGGATCACTTAGTGTAAATCTCAATAACCAAGTCCAGCAGTGACAGGGCTGATTCTCCTGCATCCTGCATTCCACATCCATTATAGCCCATGGTCTGGTCTACTTTATACTTGACAATCCATTTTTAATTGTATTTGGGATAAGCAAGCATACTCAGAGGCTGCCAAACAAACCACATTTAAAATAGGCATAACACTCCCTTCTGTCAACATCACAAGACTGTAAGAATAGGATGAAAACATGAACCATTTTCAGTTAATTGTGAAGGGGCTCTGATCTTAAAAAGTGGAATGGAATAGAGAGGTTGTCCCTTTAAAATGTACACTCCTCCCTCGTAAATTATACCAACTTACACCCCTACCCTCCCCAACACATTTGTAGTACCAAACTGCTAGCTGCCTACAGCTACCTCACCAACATAATGAGTCCAAGCACTCACTGTAAGTGAAAACTCAATCAAGCTACAAAAACGGTGCCAAATATAGTTTTCGCTTAATGCATTGTCGACTATTTCGGAAGTTAAATCTCCGGTTGGACACTGGTAAGCCATCATTCCCTAATTGACGTTGTCACGATTGGGTTTCTGAGGCTAATGTTAGCCATTTAGCCAACCAGCTAGTTGAGCTTAGGCCGCAGTCTTTTGTGTTTGGGCATGTTTCCTGCTGTTCTAATGGAGTATGGTTGGCGTGCAAGCAGATGTTTCAGCACATGTTTTTACGCAAACAAAAACTTGTCAAATCAAATTATTTCAAATGCTAAGTAAAAACAATACAGCTAGCATAGGTAGCTATCAATCCGCTCTGGTTGCTTCCGCAAAATCTAACCTATCTTAACGTGAGGTTAGTACTACTTTCGTTCAAGGTAGGTCAACTATAACTCCTGCTACCTAATTCAGGGCATATTCTTAAGACCATGGGTCATTTATCTTGTCAAACAGCTTCTCGGTTGTAGAACTTGCTTGCTTGTTGAACGTGTGTGTGTGAATGCATTTCATTTGTTTTCATTTGATACTTTGGCAGAGGGGCTAACGCATTGGCAACGCAAGTTTAGATGTTGCATAATGTTCATGCAACGCCAGTTTGCCTTTTCTTTCCTGTATTGACAGATAATGTTAGCTTGCTGACGCTGGAATGCGTCCTGAAACAAGATGCAAAGCATTGGAAGACCTTAAAAGGGTAAAGTGATTAGATAATTCAGGCCTACTAAACGGGGCTGGGCTGAAATGCATCCTCATGAGTATGCCACCACACTGCAGACAAAACATAGAGCACATTTAGACAAGTGATCATTTGAACTAGGTAGGTGTGCTTTTGTATGGCATGAAACTTCATCCAATTCTTCTCTGGAAGATCTTATTCAAGTTTGCCAACCCCGATGACAATGATTAGGTGGATCAGATTGCTTGATGGAGTTAGCAGGGCTGCAGCAACAAGCTGTTTTTGTTCATTCCTGTGAAAGGCGGGCCAAACATGTGGTGGTAGCCTACTTTGCAGGTTTGGACATTGAAATTAATTTGCCTAATTTGGAAGCTAGTTTTGGAAGCTTTTGCACGCATTGCATTTGAAGGACCGCGTTGGGGGTTTATTGCGAAACAAGTACTGAATTTACCAATCTTAATATCGATTAGGCATTTGGGTTCAGACAATGGATTTAAACAACCAAAACAAAGATCTATGATACAGAGAATGCCCAGGACTATTACACGACCTTGTTACTTTCCATTTATAATTGCATCATAGATATCGTTCTGGAAACATCTTTTTTGACAAATGCCCACAATACATTTAAGTGAACTGTCTTTTATTTATTATGTATTCCTATTGGTGTAATACATGTTCTGATTTTTCAAGAGACGTTAAATAGATGACATTCATAGCATTTTTAGGTATCGGAAAGGATTTGCTCATCAGAGAAGAGCCAGCCTTTATCTGTGTGATCTCTTTGGTGTAATTTGTGAACCTGTTTTGTGACATCTGTTTGTATTGCTGTGGTGCAGCCATTACGTAGGCTACATGTATTGTGTTTCATCCCAGTTGTCAGAAAACAATTGGCTTGTTTCTTAAAGATCTAGAATAGAATATAACAGAACTGAAACAGAATTTCTCTAAGCAATTTTGTCACAGTTGGTTGCCTTTTTGCGACCCAGGAAGTTCAACTTAGCGAAACCAGTTGACTGAAGACAGACATGACATGAAAAGAAAAGAGACCTAGACCGTTTACTGATAGACAGTGGTGTATTCCAGGGTATAGGCAGGTATACGGAGTATACCCACTTATTTTTCAGACAGCATTGAGTATACCCTTCTCAAAACAGGGCGTATATCCTGTGCTGTATGGGCTGCTTAAAAAAATTAAGAGTATACCCACTTCTCCAGGGACCACTACACCACCGCTTATAGAACTTAACCTTCTAGCAATTACATGAGGTACTTAAATCTGTAAGTCTGGGAGTGAACCTGAGCTCCATCTCTGAAATGTGTAATGTACTCTTCACTCTTGACTTTTTAATTTTCCCTGCTGTGCAGTTTCCTCTTCTATGGTGAGGCACTGACACCAGAGGATTGCACACTGACCAGGAGGCACAGAGTCGGTTTGAACAGAAAAGCCGGAAAGAGAAGACACGGGATCTTCTGGAATGGCAGGTGGTCGGAGAGGAGCCAACCGGACCACGTACTGCAGGTCTCCGCTGGGCAGCGAACAATCTGTTGGCAATGGGAGCCACTCAACCAGCTCCCCTGTTACAGGGGTGCGGTCACGGACAAGGTAAGAGATTGAGGTTCTGGCCTGTAGTTGGCAAGATGATGGCTGAGTACCCTCGGCTCACAGACAGGGCCCGTAGCCAGGACAATATTTCTGGGGGGGCCAGCTCTGGCCAGTCTTTTATTTGGGGTGGCACTTGATTGTCAAAAACTACTATTTTAAAACGCACACACATGCTGCGAATATGGGGCTTGTAGCCTAAGTGACAAATGACAATATAAGACGACTTCATTAAAAAAATACTAATGCATTTATTTCAGCTTTATTGCCGTGCTGTGAGGTTGGGGGGGGCAGGGTGGCTATTCTCTGACCAATGCTGGCCGTGGCCGTGGCCCCCCCTGGCCACCACGTGGCTACGCCCCTGCTCACAGATGTTTTAGTGTAAAGTTGTGCCCCACATTGGACATGATGTCAGTATTTCTGTTGCTCTCAAGTCCATTTTTGCAATATTTTTAAAAAAAATAAATGTTTTATGAATGATTTGGACAAAGATAAAATTAAGTTTTTCTTTCAAAGCATGCTCCTAATTGCCTTCCTGTCTTGAACAAAGTGTGCTGGAAAAGTTAAGAATATAATGGACAAATGCAAGAGTTTTGACCACAAATTAGGTAACACGCATCAAACCTTGTGGCTTATGTCGACCAATATAACTCAGAGGAAGGGAACACGAGAAACTAATCAGCCTTATTGGGAACCATTAAAAGTGCAAAAGACCTCATTGAGAATCAGTCAGAAGATGGTGTACCGACCCCACTGTATAATTGATGGACTTTGGCCTGTTATCCAGAGGGTGAGGGTACACTGATGTGCCCAGTAAAGTAGATATTGCTATACGGTTCAAGATAAAGAACAGACAATACCGCTGACAGGCATTTCTCAGAATCTAGTCTCCTTCTAGTCACTCGTGGTCTATTTAGTTTTTTGTTCAGAATCAGAATCAGAATCAGATTTTATTGGCCAAGTAAGTTTGCTCAAACAAGGAATTTGACCTGGTGAACTGGCTCTCAATGTGCTTACACAAAATATACAACACAACACAATACAAAAACAAAGTCCCCCCACTCACCACCCACCTCATATGGGGTTTTTATGGTGTCTTGCTTGCCTGAATAACTAAGCTAGTCGGCACTCAAAAACTCCGTATACAGTTTGTGGAGTTAAGTTACTATACCTAATTCGAGTGCGCTATGCTTTTTCAAACTGCTGGTTTTACTTGACGGCTTTAATTGTCTGTTCACATCGTCCCCTCAGGAATGGCTCGGGAACCAGCATGTCCAGCCCTCCTCTGGCGGCTCAGACGGTTGTGCCTCTGAAGCACTGCAAGATTCCCGAGCTGTCCATGGAGAAGAATGTGCTGTTTGAGCTCCACCTGTTCTTCTGCCACCTCGTGGCACTCTTTGTCCACTATGTCAACATCTACAAGACAGTGTGGTGGTACCCACCGAATCACCCACCCTCCCACACCTCACTGGTGAGTCGAAACACACGCACATGGATACTCGCATATGCGGTAGATGGTTAACGTAAATATAGATTTTTTTTTTTCTTGGGTAAGGAATTCCTAAGGTTTGGCAAAGTCCCCTTCATCAGGAGTTTCTAATCAATTGATTGATTAATTGATAAATGGATGTTATTTTCCACCGCTCACACCAACCACTGAGCTCCAGACATAAAGAGTAGCACGTGTCAGGTTGCCTTGAAAGCAAGGAGTTGTATACTTTAACCTGAATGGCTTCAAAGTGTATTTTTTTTATATATATTGAATAAGGTCAAACACAGTCAACAGTCAGAAAAAGCGTTTGTTTATTCACATTGCCTTTTTTTTTTAAGAGAGATTAAAATATTTTTTAAAACTCTGGTCTTACTTTAATGTTTGAGTTTGTATTGCTTGATATGTTAACTGTCCAGGGCAGGATGCTGTTTGTGCGGCTTCTTTTAGGGCACTAAGGGAATAAGGTCTAGATATGTGAGGGGATGACAACTTTTTCTCAAAATTGAACTATTGTGATTTTTTGCGTCCATTAAATAGGTAACAAACTCAAGACTCTTAATTGATCAAAGGGTTACATTGACAGCCTCTGTGTAGATGAGAGTGTTTCACATAATGCTTTAAGGTCACACTTTGTCTGCTTGCTACCTTCTAGAACTTCCATCTGATTGACTACAACATGCTGATATTTACTGTCATTGTGTTGGCACGCAGACTTATAGCAGCAATCGTAAAGGAGGTAAGAACTCTATTCTTGTAAATGTTGTTAACATCGTCTTGTCTTTGACTTTTAGTTAGCCTTTACTAACTGGGTTGAAACTCGAGAAAACTCAAGATGAGAGCCCCACCGACACCTCCCCATGTCGAGTTTTTTCTCTTTCTCTGTTCTTGGTGTGTGTGTGTGTGTGTGTGTGTGTGTGTGTGTGTGAGTGTGAGTGTGTGTGTGTGTTTTAATGAATGGTTGCCTGAACAAGCTGTAGTCTGACGCATCTCTCTGACTGTTCTGACTTGTTCTCCCTGAAGGCGTCCCAGAGCGGTAAGCTCTCGTTTCCACACTCCATCTTCCTGGTGACTGCTCGCTTCGCTGTGCTCACCCTGACTGGCTGGAGTCTGTGTCACTCACTCATCCACCTTTTCAGGACCTACTCAGTGCTGAGTCTACTGTTCCTGTGTTACCCGTAAGTGCCCCAAGGATAGTATATACTGTATACCTCTCTCTTTGTGTGTCTCTCACACGCACACTCTTTCTTTCTTTATTTCTCTCTCACACACACACTGACACATACACTCTTTCTCTCTCTCGCTCTCTCTCTATCTCTCTCTCATAAACTGACACATACAGAAGTATAATGTCCTTGAAATTACATTTGGGTTTCTTTTAGGTTTTGTATCTCCTTACATACGTATTTGTATGCCCATGACTTGAGTTCTATAGCTTTTTTGTGTCATACATTAGCTTTAGCAGGCAGTCTCTGCACAGTGAGACTTCACAATATGTCATTGCTTTCTGTCCTTGGAAGTTATGTTTTTGGTTATAGGCTTTGTGCACTGTACACACACACACACACACACACACACACATACACAGAAAAAGCAACGATCAATCACATCAATCCCATCTCTTTGCAGCTTTGGAATGTACATTCCCTTCTTACGGATCAGCTGCGACTTCAGCCGCACAGGGCCCCTTTCACCCATCGCCAGCATCGGCGCCAAGGAGATGGGCAGCATGGCACGTGGGCGCGACTACCTCTCCGTGCTGAAGGAGACGTGGAAGCAGCACACCAGCCAGCTCTACGGCGTGACGGTCATGCCCACACACGCCTGCTGCCTTTCCCCTGACCTGGTGCGCAAGGAGGTGGAATACCTGAAGGTGGACTTCAACTGGAGGATGAAGGAGGTGCTGGTCAGCTCCATGCTTAGTGCCTACTACGTGGCATTTGTGCCGGTGTGGTTCGTCAAGGTGGGTGGAATCTGTTAGCCTGATAGAAATAATAATAATAATACACTTTATTTGTATAGCACCTTTCATACCAAAACAATGCAGCTCAAAGTGCTGAACAGCAAAGAAATGATGTGCACAGTTATCCACACAAAAAAATAGACATCAAATAAACATAAAAACTAGGATACACTGCATAAAACAAAACAAATTCAAAAAAGTGATGGGGTGCACAAAGATTTAAGATAAAAAATAGAATGCATAAAATCCATAACATAAGATAGAAAATAAAACTCATTAAATAAAAATAAATAAATTACAAGGATGTGTCTGCACCCCCCATATTTAGCTGTGTTTATGGTTGCACAAACATCCTTTGTAGGGACTCATTGTGGTCAGGGGATATTGTAAGTAAACACTGGTTAGAATGATATTCAAAGCAGGTAAATAAACCACTCCCTGGGGCTGACTGACACAGGCTGGCCTGGAATCTGAAGCACCAAACTGGTTTGCCATCTGTAATCCATCTGCAAAGGCAGGCTAGGAACTTGTACCTTTGACTACAGTTTGGTTAAAAGTGGTTAGATTCTGCCCAATGTTATATCTAAGGCATACAGCAAAGATCAAGCATCCTTTTAGGAAGAGCATTACCCTAACTTAATTACGGAAGTTGACCAGCTGCATTGCTACCATTTTGTCCATAGGGGGTGTTGCAACAAACAAATCTCAATATCTCAGGAATTGCTTAAACTCAACTTTGATTTGGTATGATTATACTTTGCTACATTCTTTGGGTGTATGGCAAATTTCATGACATTTGGTCCATAGCGGCGCTGTATCTGACACATTTAAAAAATCTCAAGAACTGCTTAAAAATTCACTTTGGGATTCTTTTAAACCTGGGCCCTATTTTCCCATCTCTATGGGTCCAGATTATTGCTATGGTCCAGTAATGGGCTACATGGTCCAGCTATGGTCCAGTAATGGGTTACATGGTCCAGCTATGGTCCAGCTATGGTATGGCTATGGTCCAGTGATATGTTACAGGGTCCAGCTATGGTCCAGTGATATGTTACAGGGTCTAGCTATGGTCCCGTAATATGTTACAGGGTCCAGCTATGGTCCAGTGATATGTTACAGGGTCCAGCTATGGTCCAGTAATATGTTACAGGGTCCAGCTATGGTCCAGCTATGGTATGGCTATGGTCCAGTGATATGTTACAGGGTCCAGCTATGGTCCAGTGATATGTTACAGGGTCCAGCTATGGTCCAGTGATATGTTACAGGGTCCAGCTATGGTCCAGCAATATGTTACAGGGTCTAGCTATGGTCCCGTAATATGTTACAGGTTCCAGCTATGGTCCAGCAATATGTTACAGGGTCTAGCTATGGTCCCGTAATATGTTACAGGGTCCAGCTATGGTCCCGTAATGGGTTACAATGCTACAACCAGCAACCCCAAAATTATGCAATCCCATAAGGAATGTATATAGCTGTAAATAGTCCACGTACCTCAATAACTAAAGAAACTGTTGAAAATCACCACAGTTTCTACGGTCATTTCCTACAGAAACTGTAGAAACAGTAATATTATTGTCATTTTGTTGTTTATACATGTATATTTCACAAGATATTATATTTCATATTTGCCTGTTGTTATAAAGTCTCACTAAACAGGTCTCAAAACCGCAGAACATAACTGGTACCCTATCAGTGTACATTCACCATATCCACACTAGCTTTTGCTCCGTACATTTTCACTCGGAAGTAGATATACAACAAGCTTTTGTTTGTTAATAGACATTATGCAACAATCCAGGTGATCAGATAGATCTACAAATACACTTTTCCCCCCAGTTAACGAAAAGTAAGATCTTTTGCGTATGTGTCTGTGTGTGTGTGTGTGTGTGTGTGTGTGTGTCTCCTCTTCTGCAGAGTACTCAGTACGTGGATAAGCGCTGGTCGTGTGAGCTCTTCATCCTGGTGTCGGTGAGCACCTCCGTCATCCTCATGCGCCACCTGCTGCCCCCCCGCTACTGCGACCTGCTGCACAAAGCTGCGGCCCACCTGGGCTGCTGGCAGAAGGTGGACCCTGCCCTCTGCAGCAACGTCCTGCAACACATGTGAGTGTGTGTGTGGGTGTGTGTGTGTGTAGGGTCCTCAGCTGCTCTTACTAAACTATAGGGACGACGTGGGGAGTGTAGTTTCACCCAGGGTGCGATTTGTTGGGGGGATCCCCCGCCCCCCCGCCCTCTGGTTTTTACAACCACCTAAAATCATGTATTTAATATATTTTAGTTTGCATTAAATGTTCAACTGTTCAAAATGTAACCTTATTGGGCCTACCGTTAACTTAGAAAGAATAAGGCCTATTTATTGCTTGTTTTTTCATGAAATCCCCCCCCCCCCCCCTCTGTTTTTTTGACAAATCACACCCTGGTTGTACCATATGTTTTGTGCAGTTGCTGGCATCATTATTTCATTCATTTCTTGAGAAGTACTGACCTAGCATTTCTATCAAGATTGGGTTTTACAAATAAGTTGAAAGTGGAAGTTGTAATGACTGCATCTCTTCATATGTGTAACATGACTGCATCTCTCCATGTGTGTAACAGATGGACAGAGGAATACATGTGGCCACAGGGGGTTCTGGTCAAACACAATAAAAACGTCTACAAAGCCATGGGCCACTACAATGTAGCGGTACCCTCAGACGTTTCACATTATCGATTTTATGTGAGTACACTTTTCTTAAATGGTTGGAATGCATGGAAGAACATGTGCCTCACAGCAAGATGAGACGGCTATGTTATTAAAATTTTTGATTTTTTTGTTGTTGTTTTGTTTTAATATATATTTGTATTTAATATATATTTTTATAATTTGTACTGCATAAACTAACATTTCTCTCTCTCTCCTTTTCTTTCCCATACAGTTTTTCTTCAACAAGCCCCTTCGAATATTAAATATCCTCATCATTCTAGAAGGTTCCATGATATTTTACCAGCTCTACTCACTAATGTGCTCGGAGAAGTGGCATCAGACAATATCATTAGCCCTCATCCTATTCAGCAACTACTATGCTTTCTTCAAACTGCTTCGCGACAGAATCGTTTTGGGGAAAGCGTATTCTTACACATCCAGCTCAGAGCAGAAGGTCAGTTAGTGAAGGCAGTTATTCACCCAGTAAGGGCTCAGATACACATACGCGTTTTTGTAAAAACGGGACGCTAGGAAATACATTGATTCCTATGGTACGGCGCGCTTTCACGCAAAGCGCCCCGTACCATAGGAATCAATGCATTTCCTAGCGTCGCGTTTTTACAAAAACGCGTATGTGTATCTGAGCCCTAAGTCAGTCTGTCTTCACAACAGAACAACAAAAGAAAGAAAACGGCATGCATGAGAGCTTTTTATTTTTTCTACAAATGCATTTTGTTTTTGATTTTTCTTTTTTTTGTTCTGATTTGCCATATTAAAAAAAGAAGGATATTTTTGTATTCCTCTGTGTACAGTGTCCATTTCTTTATCTTATGCAAATGTAACTTTTCGAACGTGTGAGATCAAAATTAATATAAGTGGGGGAGCTGATATTGCACTGTAATTGCTTGATGGCATAACTGTTTCTCGAATAACCTAGTCCAGTGGTTCTCGAACTGTGGTACGCAGCTCCGTTTTGGTGGTACTCAGACAGTTTTCTAATTTTTTATGACTAGGATATTAAACATTGAATATATATTAAAAATCCCTATAATTTAAGTTTGTTATTTATCTGAGCCATGCTCATTCTCCTGATCAGGCATTACAGTGAGGTAATAACACTTATTTCCTAACGCGCGCGGGCTACGAAGGTGAATGATAGTTACAATGGTGGAACTTTGAAATCCAAATATTTTCTGAGGTGGTACTCACGGTGAAACGTTTGAGAACCAGTGGTTCTGAACCACTGACCTAGTCGATAATTAATTCAGAATTCCACTGTTTCTAAAACATGTATAATCTCCTTCACCCACAGAGGGCAGCCGTTCTATTTCATTCAGTGGGTCTACCACTGAAACTGATGATCATTGACCCCACAGTGGTGTCCATAATTTGAGTAATATTGTGCAATGACTCATTCAATTTAAGCATGAGGTAATGACTTAATTAACACCAACTGGTAAAGGATGATTTCTACCTAAAGTTACAAACCATTAGCAAAATGGAACCTGTCTCTTTAAGGCCGGGATAGTGCTCTCCATGATGACGATCTCTTGGGTTAATATTTATGGTCGCTATGGTTGGCGAGCGAGAGTCTTTGTTGGAGAGGCGCGGAACACCAAGTGATAACAATTTGCTGAAGCCTTCTTCTTGAAAGAGTTCAGACTATGGAAGACACCACATCTCCATCCGCACGACGGTTAGCAGTCTTCATCCACGCTTAATTTCCCAGTGTCGACGCAGTACAGGGTAAGTGCGCTTAATAAAAGCTACGTTCGCCTATATTGGATGATTGATGGCGGTGAGCGCATAGTGCATCCCAGCGACTTGAATTTTCCAACCGTGGTGTTTTTTTTGTTCGTTAATGTTTTATTTAATTCAGTCTGGCTAAGATCTCCCAGTCTGATAGTTACTCACTTCGTACACGTTGGCCATCTTTTTAAACAGTTTCTTCTGAATACAAATCAATAGCGCGTAACCTCCGTCTGTTTCAAATTACAGCGCATTTATTTGAATAACAAATGAACTGCTTCTTGTGGAAATCATTCCTTTATATTGATAAGCAATGGCTCGTCAATAAGATGCGGTTAAGTGTTTACGAGAAGAGTCTGTTGTGCCTGGCTGCTCCAATCCTCTAGGCTACTATCTTGTTTTTTGACCCAGATAACTAATTCCACTCATCACTCGAAAAGCAAAATATGCCACACATGTAGTTAAAAGACCCAAAAAGTAGTACAATGAATGAATCTGTCTGTACAACGAATCTGAAAGCAATGGTCTTTGGATTCGTTTTATGTGCAGATAACTGAAATGAATTGTTCCAATAGATTGTGATTTACCTGATCGCCAGCTGTCAGTGCTATGCAGTGGGAACAGTAAATGAGTGAATATGTTTTCCACATAATGCGACATAACGGAATGAAGCAGAGTTCATGTTTGGTTGACAAAAGAAAACTATCTGTAAAGTTATTAAAATATTTTAATGGGATCAGCATATTCTCAGTCCTGCCTAAATTTAGAGATGTTGATGCACATTGATTTGATGCGTTATTTAGAGTGTTGCATTGATCTGCGGTATGCATTAATGGTTGGGTAACGGGACTTGAGTCCTATCGAATACACTGTCTCCACCTTACTGCATAAACAAACCCAGTAATCACGACCAAAATAACAATCCCAGCAACAATACACCTCTAAGGATCAGAGGATCAGCCTGACTTCCTGTGTTTGTTGTTTCAGGAAAGCCCACCCAACACTCTGCTTGTACCCATCTCTCTCTCTCTCTCTCTCTCTCTCTCTCTCTCCTCTCTAACACTCCTCTCTAACTCTCTCTCTCTCACACACACATCACAGCCATGGAGGACAAACGGAAGAAGCGAAGCCCCAAAGTGACCCTACCTCAGCCACCCCCTCCTCCCATCAACCCTCGCAAGCTCCCCGTCCTCCCAGCCAGCAAGAGTGCCACCTTCTCCTTGGGGCTTCCCCATCCCCCCTCTCCCAAAAACAGGAGCAAGGTGAAGCGCTCACTGGGGACGGTGGGCCAACCGTACAAAGAGGTTCTCAGTGTTCCGGTAGTTCCACCAAAGAACTCCAGGTGTGTTACAGTGTTCTTGTTTTTCTAAAGCGACTGCGGGAAGTTAGTCAGTGTTCACACACGTTATGTGTCTGGATCAAAGGACAGGAATATGACAGATAGATAGATAGATACACTTTTATTAATCCCGTGAGGGAAATTCAATTATCAAAGCAGCAAGGTAGTAAGAATAGGATTCAATTATACATAAACATATAATATGACAGCTCTTGCCTTCACAACATCAATTTAAGAAGTTTGGTTATTTTAGCAGGCCTCCTAAGGAGAAGCCAAGGGCACCCCAGCCTGCAGGACCCAGTAAAGTCAACCAGTCATCATCCATGCAGCACTCATTCCTCACAGACGTCTCGGATGTGAGAGAGATGGAGGGCGGCCTCCTCAATCTGCTGAATGACTTTCACTCGGGCAAGCTACAGGCATTTGGTAAGACAAGGATTTGTATATTTTGGGTGTAGCTAGTGTAATTTGGATGTGTCCTTGAACAGTGATTGCACGGCTCGTGCTGTTGTTATGCTCTCCAAACTGAGCTCTGCAGCATATATCTAAGGCTGAATCCCATTTCTCCCGCTACCCCTTCGTCTTTCCCCTTCCCCTCCGTTTTGCGCGTTCATGTGGAGCGGTAGGGCTGTCCCAATTCACGTTAAGACAGAGGGGTAGGGGAAGGGGAAGCGCTTTCTACCGCTCCAAACGGAGATTTTCCGAGGGCACACTTCAAACGGAGGGGTAGACTGATTTCCCTCAATGCATTGCGAACCCGTGATCATTAAAGAACAAACATCGCGCGAGTCCATTTAAAAATGTCGGAAACAGCAGGGAAAGCATCACACAAATGAAAGTATTTTCTTTGTAGTTCATGATTTTAAAACTTGTTTGATGAAATGTTGCATTGTGTAAATAACAGCTGCAGGCGCCATGTTTGTTTATGTCTGGTGAGTGACAGCTGTCGCTCTCCGGTAACGTAACAGCCAACGCTTCGTACTGATGACGTACGTAATTGTTGAAGTGCTATCCCAATTCGAAGGGCTAGCGTTTCAACCCCTTCCGCTACCGCTCCGTTTGGAAAAGCGAAGGCGAAGGGGTAAGGGTAGCGGTAGAGATGAGAAATGGGATTGGGCCTAAGTGTATGTATGCATGTGTTGGTCTCCTCTTTTGTGTGTTTTTTTGCTGATGATTAGGCCTGTTGATATAGGTAGGTGATATGCATGTTTGTTTATCATTTAAATCAAATCAAACTTTATTTATACGGCGCATTTCATACCATGATCACAACATATTGTGGGCGTGGAGCTCATTCAAATTCATTGCATTTTGATGGTCATTGATATTTTAAGGGTAGAAATACTGCCTTATTAAGAACTTGTATCCGTACTTGGTATCGGCAAGTACACAAACCTAAGCACTCATACTCGCCCTGAGGAAAGTGCACCTCTAGTACATACTGTATGTGTATTTGTATAATCTATGCGTATTGTCGATATGTACATTAGTATGCCCTGGTGGTTACACCTGCTTGTGTTTTGCACAAGGATTTGTACATTTTGCACAAGGATTTGGTCATGTTGTGTGTAGCTAGTGTCATTTGGCTGTCCTTGAAGAGTGATTGCACTGTGTAGCGAAGTAGTGGCCCTGTGGGAAGAAATCAGCTGTTGGGCGCCAGACGCTTGGGGGGAGCGTCACAGGGAACATTCATTAGTCAATATGAAAGAAAAATAAGGAGAGGCATTAGAAAAAATGGACGAGCATGGTGAAGGCTCCATGAACACGCCACAACTGTTTGGGCTGTTGTCATGTTGCTCTGTGTGGTCCTGCAGGGAAGGTGTGTGTGTGTGTGTGTGTGTGTGTGTGTGTGTGTGTGTGTGTGTGTGTGTGTGTGTGTGTGTTTGAGCACTGTTTCAGCTGTTGTCATGTTGCTCTCCGTGGTCCTGCAGGGAAGGTGTGTGTGTGTGTGTGTGTGTGTGTGTGTGTGTGTGTGTGTGTGTGTGTGTGTGTGTGTGTGTGTGTGTGTGTGTGTGTGTGTGTGTGTGTGTGTGTGTGTGTGTGTGTGTGTGTGTGTGTGTTTGAGCACTGTTTGGGCTGTTGTCATGTTGCTCTCTGTGGTCCTGCAGGGAAGGTGTGTTCGTTCGAGCAGCTGGAGCACGTGAGGGAGATGCAGGAGAAGCTGGCCCGCCTTCACTTCAGCCTGGACAGCCACGTGGAGGAGCTGTCTGAAGACCAGCGGAAGAGCGCCTCGGACCGCAACCTGGAACACCTGCTCTGCAACGTAAGCACACCTGAACGCATGCACAGATTGTACTCTACACATACACGCCTGTACACACACACACACACACAAACACACCCTCACACACACCTGTACACGTACGCACACACATACATGCACAAGCACAGAGGCATGACGACACACAATACAGATGGTTGATTTATGCTAAACAAAAACAGAATCGTGAAATGAATCAAACCGTTTTCTGGGTGCCTTCCAGTCAGTTTGGAGTGCTGGCCAATGTTGTTGTGTCATTAAAGATGGTCTCTCGATTTTTTGAG
>NC_137911.1:28311489-28321489 GCF_963457725.1 Sprattus sprattus | reverse complement strand
AGCGCAGAGTTGTATCCAGGTTGTGTGGAAACCACAAGAGTGATATCGCAGTTCTGCAGCGGAGACCGAAGTGTTGCCTAAATATTGCAAAAACCTTAATGAGGTAATAAGCGATGCGGTGTGATTCTATCATAGTTGTATCATTCTAACACAGTCATTGTTGAAGTGTTGTTTCTTAACATGGTGTTTGAAACGTTATATCAGTTGTCCCATTCGGGCTTATATAGCTTGTGTTTTGGTCTAAGTCAGTCAAGTTCGGAAAAAAGACAGACTCTGGTGTGAATCTGGGAACCTATAGCCAAAGGGACTCTGATGCTGTGAGGATAATCAGCACTGATGTTTTTTTGGTGAGACTACTGTAAAAGACGACGCACATGCTTAACCTGAAATGTTATGGTTCTCATTGTCTACCTGTTTTATTTCAAAGTGCAAATGTAAACGTTGAGAAATGACGCTGTTCCTGTATTGCTTTAAAGAATTTGATACCAAGTTACCAGTGATACAGATAATGTTTTAGAGGAGGCGTCATGATATGTGAGAGACCCATGTTATCCTCAGTAGTTGTGTTTATTTATATGACCTGTAGGTGTAACAGTAGGGCTTAAACCAACTCTTCAGCAAAGCACAATGCTAGAGAAAATAAAGTGTGGCATATTGCACTGTACTAAGAGCTATAGTTGCAGTCCCAGAAATACTCAATGTCAAAACTGAAGACGCACACACAGACGCACATACGCCTGCAGTTCAATGTTGTGCACACAGCCATAGACAGACGTAAAAGCCATATTTTCTTTTCAGTGAACAATGAATTATCCTTGATAACAAATTGTATACCATGAGATGGTCAATTGAAACAAGTTGAAGACATCGATTTCTTCAAGTTGGGCTGTTAAGTCTGAGCACAGTATACATATTTGATTGCAAAATCAAAGCTGAAATTGTCTGACTTTGTCCTTGTTATAACCACATTTAGCCATAATACAATCTCCAGATTCTGTTACGCATTCATGATTGTGTGCACACAGATTTAACCCTTTACTCGCTTAGACCTTTGATCTGCTGAGCCTACCTCATCCTCCCAAGGAACACCTTGCATTTACCAGTAGCCAACTGTGCTAAACTGTTCATCAATATTCTGTATGAAACCTTTTATGTCTATTTATTTATATACACAATAAAAGACTGATCCCGTGGATACATTTGTGCGTGTTCTTGAATGTCCATGGGTATCGGAACATTCTATCATCTTCAGCCTCTTTGTCAAGCAAATTCTTACTCCGGCCCGGTTGGTGGCGATAGTGTTCCATTAGTTGTTTACCAACTACCATGAAACATTAGGAAGTTGGCAACGGTAGCATCATCTGTTACCAACGTACATGAACCTATGGAGAAGAGAGAGTGGCTTCAAAAAGTCACAGGTTTTCAGGTAAATACCATGTTCGTGTTCAAACGAGGTAACCAACAGTAGTTAGCGTGAGTCCTATATTCTCTTCTTACAACTAGTTTTTTTAGTTGTTTGTGTATAGAGCTGCGCTAACTGACGTTAACTATGCTAGGATAACAGCTATGCAGTAGAAACCAACCCAGTTGTAACTTTCTTGCTGTGGTGGTTCGCATACGCATTGTATTAAACTCGTGTTTTGAGCACTCCTTCAATTGTGCTCGGAATGTCAAACTCAACCCCAAAACGTAACGCGAATGAAACAATGCTCACAAAATATGTTTTAACCCTTATCCACACCACACACTTATAGGTTTCATTCGGCCAGCCTGAGGCCAACAATGATCTGTTTTGCAACTAAGATTTGATATTGTTAATTGATAACAGGCATGCTGTCGAGGACACTTGGTGCGAAAGACCATTAAGTGTGCGCGAGACGAATACGAAGATATTGTAAAAGAGATAGAGGGAGATGTAAATGACTTGCAGTGGAGGGGAAACGTAATTCAGATCCCTGCTTTCTCTGAAGTGGTAAGTAACTCCCGTTGGTATTTGCAACCTTGTATGCCTGTAGACCGAACAGGCTTCAGGCCTGTCTTCACATGTTTATTTGTCTTAATGGCTTTATTTTTGAGCGAACATATGAGTGTTTATCAGTGTTCATCTTCAACCAATTAAATATGCTAATTAATTGATATGTAATTAATTGCACCCCCTGCCGCCAGAACATCTCGTTTTTGGGGCATGATAGACATGTCAAAGTCCGCTCTAACGGGGAACCTGGCCGCGAAGCTGCAGATGAACGCAAGCCCACTCACATTGAGGTGATTGTGCCGGAGAGAGACACTACTGTCCCCAGTGACAGCACAGAAGGAGTGTCCATTCTGTTGGAGCAGGAGACGCCCAGTCTGTCAGATCGAGGAGGAGAGAGTGAACCATGCCAGGGAGCGGCAAGGGAGCAGGGACACACGACAAGCATTAAAGACACCACTGCCGCTTTGAGTCGATTAGGATTGGATCCAAGCATTTTAGAGAGGAGTGAGTACTATGATGCAGACCACATTCATGGGCATAGGTGATAAACTAGACTAGAGTATACAGTGGGGAAAATAAGTATTTGACCCCCTAACGAGTTCGCAAGTTTGGCCACTTGCAAAGAAATGTGTGATCTATAATTGTAATGGTAGGTATAAGAGTGAGAGACAGAATATCGACAAAAACACCCAGAAACTGCATTTTATAACAGTTATGATTTGATTTACATTCGTCGTGGAAAATAAGTATTTGAACCCCTACCACTACCATTACAATTGTAGATCACACATGTCTTTGCTAGTGGCCAAACTTGCGGAATCGGAAGGGGTTCAAATACTTACAGTACCTTGCGTAAGTATTCACCCCCTTGGATGTTTTACCCTTTTATGGATTTTATAAATCAGTCATGGTCAATATAAGTTGGCTTTTTGGACAAAAAAAAATCACAAAATAGCTCTCTTTAATGTCAAAGTGAAAATATATTTCTACACAGTCATGTAAATTAAATACAAATATGTAATGAAAATAAGTGATTGCATAAGTATTCACCCCCTTTATCACCCCCTTTATATAGACTGACCTAATTCAACAGAGGTCCAGCCAATTGGTGCTAGAAGTCTCACAATTAGTGATATGGGGATCAGTGTGCAGTAAATGTGTCTCAAGTGATTGTAGTATAACGACACCTGTGTCTGGAAGGTCTATTCACTGGTCAGTATTCAGTAATCAGTATTCCTGGCTACTGTTACAACATGAAGACCACAGATCACCCTAAGAAACTCAGAGAAAAGGTTATTGAAAAGTACAGGTCAGGGGAAGGATACAAAAAAATGTCCAAGGCACTTAACATCCCCTGAAATTCTGTTCAATCCATCATCAAGAAATGGAAGGAATATGGCACATGTGTAAATCTGCCTAGATCAGGCCGTCCTTACAAACTGAGTGACCATGCAAGAAGGAAACTAGTAAGAGAGGCCACCAAGACACCTATGACTACTCTGAAGAAGTTTCAAGCTTCAGCAGCTGGTATGGGAGAGACTCTGCATACCACCACTGTTGCCTTGGTTCTTCACCAATCAAAGCTTCATTGAAGAGAGCCACTGTTGAAAAAATGCTCCACTTTGGTCTCATCAAACCACAGAACCTTCTTCCACTTGACCATGGAGACTTCCACATGCCTTTTGGCGAACTGTAGTCGATCCTTTTTTTCAACAGTGGCTCTCTTCCATAAAGCTTAGATTGGTGAAGAACCAAGGCAACAGTGGTGGTATGCAGAGTTTCTCCAATCTCAACTGCTGAAGCTTGAAACTTCTTCAGAGTAGTCATAGGTCTATTGGTGGCCTATTTTACTAGTCTCCTTCTTGAACGGCCCCTCAGTTTGTGAGGACGGCCTAATCTAGGCAGATTTACACATGTGCCACAATCCATCCATTTCTTGATGATGGATTTAACAGAATTCCAGGGGATGTTTAGTGCCTTGGACATTTTTTTGTATCCTTCCCCTGACTTATACTTTTCAACAACCTTTTCTCTGAGTTGCTTAGAGTGATCTTGGGTCTTAATGGTTTAACAATAGCCAGTAATACTGATTACTGAATACTGACCAGTGAATGGACCTTCCAGACACAGGTGTCGTTATACTACAATCACTTGAGACACATTCACTGCACACTGACCCCCATTACACAAATTCTGAGACTTCTAGCACCAATTGGCTGGACCTCTGTTGAATTAGGTCAGTCTATACAAAGGGGGTGATAAAGGGGGTGAATACTTATGCAAGCACTTATTTTCATTACATATTTGTATTTAATTTACATAACTGTGTAGAAATATATTTTCACTTTGACATTAAAGAGAGCTATTTTGTGAATTTTTTTTTGTCCAAAAAGCCAACTTATATTGACCATGACTGATTTATAAAAGCCATAAAAGGGTAAAACATCCAAGGGGGTGAATACTTACGCAAGGTACTGTATTTCCCCCACTGTACATGTATTGTAACCCCTGTAATCAGGAGAAGCATGGTGTAAGCTCAGCAGAGAACTGATTAAATGCTTGCAATAATTGAACTCCAAGCTCCTCTAGATGATAATGGTTCCGTATGATATGACTGACTGACTGACTTATTTTTCTTATTTTTATTGATTTCTATGAGATGATTGTAATTGTAATGAGATGATTGTTTGTGAAGCGACCTTGGGTGTCATGAAAGGCGCTTTAAATAAAATGTATTATTATTATTATTATTATTATTATTATTATTATGAAAACACTGATAAACATACTTTTTTGTTAGGCTCTCTTCGACGCTCCCTGGACCAAGTCCCTCCTCGGACACGAGAGGAAGCACGAATGCTCCGCAACAAACTTGCCATGGAGCTGCTGTGGATTCAGCAGGCCATCGCCAGCCGCAAGAAAGTGAGGGCCCTGACGAGTGATGCTGTTTAACTTTCCATTTTTTCAGAAGTACTCAGTGGTGTAGTGGTCCCTGGAGAAGTGGGTATATTCTTTTTTTTTTTTTCAGCAGCCCATGCAGCACAGGATAAACGCCCTGTTTTGAGAGGTGGTTGTACACAATTATGAAAATTAAGTGGGTATACTCCGTATACCTGCGTATACCCTGGACTACACCACTGAAAGTACTCCTTTAGAGAAGGCAATAGTGGAGGCTTCTCGCTTACACATAATGGCCCTAAGCCGGTGTAAGCCTGAGATATCACAATTGCCATCTGAAAGAGGACTGCTGCTCTTTCACTTTCCCCCCCACAGTATTTAGACATAAAGGAAGGTAGCAGCAGGCTGGATCAAGGGGCCTGTCTAGTAGGCTACTGGTTAGAAAAGAATAGAAGAAAATGGAAAAGCCTTTATTGCCATTGGATTTGCATACAACGAAATTTGAAGGAGAGCAAGGAGCCGCTGCGTCCGTGCGTGCTGCCATCTTGGATCACCTGGTTGGTCCAAACACTTGGTTAATATAATATATATATATCTGCCAATTATTTTTATTACAATTTTGTTTTCTTTCACACAGTGGTAGTTTACTCTTTCCAACTCACTTGTTGTCATAGCAACGTGTGCTTTACGCCTAATCTGCTGCATGGCAGAAACCAGCTAAAAGGTCTTGCTAAAAGTCGGCTGCAACAAAAATATCATTTTTGTAGTGCATTATTTTAATTTAGTTGACAATCATCAGATCCTGATTTACTCGTAGGCCTTGACTAGTGCTTAACTTGCACTTACAGCAGTGACATTCCTGCACTTCTTTTTCTTTTCTATGTCGATTTTCTATTTCTTATGTAAAGTAGTATTTATTGTTACACCAGGTTTTTATTGCTCTTAGCTTGACTGTTCTCTCCCTTGTATGTCGCTTTGGACCAAAGCGTCTGCTAAAAGACTAAATGTAATGTAAATGTAATAATGATAACACATAGCTGTATTTACTGCAAGCCTTATTGTTACTTTTTCTACCTTTTGCAGTACTTGACCCTGAGGAACAACCTGGAGAACGGAACACGGCAATCGGGTACAGCTGCTTCAAGATGAGGGACACAAGCTCTGAGAAAGTCCTTTAGTCAGTGAGGGATTGACACAAAATTATCATTTGGAAGGAATAGTGTTTGTATATTTTGTTTACCTTATAGAATTTGTACTTTAATAAAATAATTATGTTTACATTTAACTGTTCATCTGTTTTGATCCATGTTAACAGTACATGCGAGTGCTATCAGTGGTCCCAGAGTTTAGTATGGTGTGATGCTCATTTGTTGTAATGGGACTGGAATCGTTCCAGTATTAGCTAGGTTGAGTACAATCAATCATTCCAGAGGAAGTAACTCATTTCAGGAAGTGCCAGAAGAGCACTGAAGTAACCAGCCGATTTGCTCCACTGCACCCTGTTTAAACACTTAAAATAAAAAAAATATCAGCACACCATTTCAAGAACTAGCATAGAACATTTTCTGAGTGTTTTTAAATTAATTTATTAACAATAGCAAATCTAAATGCTCAGGTTGGTTTTCTGATTAATTTATTATTCTACAACGGTCATTTTTGCCATGCCACTCGCAATAGCTTAGGAGTTGCTTTCATTTGGGTCCTTATTTCTGCCGTCTTTGGACGAAGCCCTGTCCTCGATGTTGTAAAGAGTTCCACAGTATGCAAACCCAGTGTCCCTGCAGAAGGCAGTGTGCAGTGGGTCAGCTCGGCATCCTCCCTGCCAGAAGCTGATAACATGCAAAAGTGTCTCTGGTGTAGACTCTGGTCAAATAAGGTCAACGAAAAGCACACTCAAGTTTTAATTGACCCTTGGCAAATGGAGCCAGTACCAACAATCAGACACTATTGCTGCAATTTAAACACCCAGACCCCCTCAAATATGGGGAACGGCGGGAGAGATTCTGTACACCTTGGATATTGGAATAAAAATTTTTCTTGACAAAGCCCATCCCTGGCTTGGGACTTGGGCCACAGCTGAAAAGTGTAGTTGAGGCATCGCACACACTGAAGACCGCAGTGACCGAGAGCGATGCGTGTGTGTGTGTGTGTGTGTGTGTGTGTGTGTGTGATCTACCATGATTCCTTATTGGAGGGTGTTATTTTCACAGTAAGGATGTGTGGCACCTTGTTGTGAATGGAAACTCATTGATAATTCAGTGCTGTTTATTTCCCGGTTAAGAGAAGTGGCGAGTGACGTGCTCTGTCTGATTCATGCCTCTGAAGAGCTGTTCACCTCTTCCCCCCCCCCACCCCACCCCTGTCTCAATTTCTGGCTTTGTTTCGTCTTCATTGGACCATCTTCTATTTCATTTCATAGTCTGCAGTTCTACACTCCCTCACTCTTGCCCTCCCTCTGTCTCTGTCTTTCTCTCACCCCCTCTTTTTCTCTCTCTCTCTCTCCCACGCTTTTGTTATGGGTAGGGCCCACACAGCTAGCAGCTATTGCTGGGTGTGCTGCCATGGCAACCAGGAAATACTCACAGATCGTCTGTGAGACTGGACACATGAGCGTGTGAGGGGAAGCCTGGAGACAAAACACACTCCCACACTTGCACACACACAAACACACGCTTAGACACACAACAAAAACACCTAACACACCAAGTGGACAACATTTGACCCGGCTTTTCACACACATTTTCAAAATACAGGGCTCTTTCCTTCCTGCTTTTTGAAGGACCTTTGACATGGACTAAGCCAGCAGCTTGCCTGTGCTGAAACCTAGCAGAGGTTGAAGGGGGGAAGCCGATCCTGAGTCAAAATGACTTCCAGCATTTCCGCGGCCGTCCTGCCCCCCGTCAAGAGCGTGGTGGTCCACCGTAATGGGGACCCCTTCTACACGGGGAGAAGGTTCGTGGTGAACCAGAGGCAGGTGCCCTGCATGGAAGTCTTTCTGAACGACGTGACGCTGAACATCCAGGCGCCGCTGGCCGTGAGGACCCTCTACACCCCCCGGAACGGCCACCGTGTGTGTGAGCTGGAGGATCTGCAGACGGGAGCACATTATGTCGCTGCTGGATTTGAGAGGTTCAGGAGACTGGAGTGAGTTGGTGACATCATGAGAACATAGAAAGAGAACACATAGCATGTTAATACTCAAACTAAATATACAGCAAACTAAATATGCATATGCCACTATCTTGTGGTAAACATGCACTATTTTCAATGTTACATTTTGACCTTTGGATGCCTTTCTGATATTTCATATGTTCACCTCAGTGGAACTGGGTTAATAGTTGATAACATGCCAAAATCCTGGAATGTTCTAATGAATTTATAGGACATTTTAAGCTAAATTCTCATTCAAACAATATTGTCATTTTACTTGCATGTTATGAAATGTCTTTCTTTTCTGAAATATCTTTTTTCATATCTAGTTATTTAAATACAGGCGTGAAGAAAGCACTAACCAACAAAGTAGAGGTAAGGTCAAGTTATTGTTGTTATCATCATCATTATTAGTAGTATTATTTGTATTATTAATAATAATATTAAGGTGTGTAAGAATTTAGCTTGATGTGTTTGCAGCATATCACTCATACCCAGTAGCTCAATAGAGTAACTCAATCCCAGGGAAGAATATTAGATTTGACAAGTGACACCTGTCATGTCTGTCATGCTTTCTGTGTCACTATCAGAGGAGCGCATGTCTGATTTCTGAGAGGCGATGGATGCGTTTGTGTTTGTGTGTCCTGTCGTCCCTTGTTACGAGGGCAGGAGTAGAGTCATCAAGGCGTGTGTGTGTGTGTGTGTGTGTGTCCCTTGTTACGAGGGCAGGAGTGGAGTCATCAAGGCCTCTTTATGACAGCATTAACCTGGTCATCAGCAAGGTCACAGAGAGGAGGTTAGATGGCCATGAAGACAGGGGAGAAGACAGGATGAGAGCGATACATTGTGTGCGTGCGTGTGTGTGTGTGCGCGCACGCGTGTGTATATGCGCGCGTGCGCACGCGTGTGTGTTTGAGGGAGAGAGAGAGAGAGAGCGAGAGCGAGAGCGAGAGCGAGAGCGAGAGAGAGAGAGAGAGAGAGAGAGAGAGAGAGATTTCCAACAGGTAGAACAAAGGAGTTGGAGCGGCTTAATGTAATTGGAGCTGCTGGCCTGCCCAGGCATGCCTGCTAGCTCTCCCCCTACCAACCACCGCTGTTTGGACAAATACTCTCAAAGCCAGACACATCAGAAAGCAGCCAATGCATCTCCTAGCTTACTAGGACAGTTTGAATATTTGTGCCTGTTCTCTGGCCAGATTATTTACAATACTCTACCATCACTCAATCACTAGCATCATTAACAATACTCTACCAGCACTCAATCACTAGCATCATTAACAATACTCTACCATCACTAAATCACTAGCATTATTTACAATACTCTACCAGCACTCAATCACTAGCATCATTAACAATACTCTACCATCACTCAATCACTAGCATTATTTACAATACTCTACCAGCACTCAATCACTAGCATCATTAACAATACTCTACCAGCACTCAATCACTAGCATCATTAACAATACTCTACCATCACTAAATCACTAGCATTATTTACAATACTCTACCAGCACTCAATCACTAGCATCATTAACAATACTCTACCATCACTCAATCACTAGCATTATTTACAATACTCTACCAGCACTCAAGCCCTAGCCCTGTGATTAAAAGTTGTAAGTGAAAGATACTCATCAGTACTCAAAGGCTTAATGTAATACAATATAACTCTGATTTCTTTGCCCCAGGCAAGACCCCCTGTAAGACCAAACATGTCGGCTAAATGGAGGAGGGTCATACCCATCCCATGTATCATACAGTAAGTGGAGACATGGCTCTCAAACAGAACTATTAAGACAAAACTGGGAAGCTTAATATAAAGAAAGATTCATGTATGGTTAAATATATATATTTACAGTATATACATTTAAATGTAATATGTGTATGTATGTATGTATACTTATATATACAAACATATGCTTTGGGAATTGGCTTTTAGTCATAGCTTTTGTCTTATGTGTCTTGAATGTAAAC
>NC_137911.1:28281489-28308989 GCF_963457725.1 Sprattus sprattus | reverse complement strand
ACATACAGTCAGAACAGGTGTACCCAAGTACTGATGACAAATGTTTATCTTACTTTTACCTGGTAGTTGTTTTGGATAAAAACATCAACTAAATTATTCTAAATACCTGGTCCCCCACACTGATTGGTCATGATGAGTCTGCCCTCTGCTGTGGTTGGTCCTGATGAGTTTGCCCTCTCCTGTGGTTGGTCCTGATGAGTTTGCCCTCTGCTGTGGTTGGTCCTGATGAGTTTGCCCTCTGCTGTGGTTGGTCCTGATGAGTTTGCCCTCTGCTGTGGTTGATCATGATGAGTTTGCCCTCTCCTGTGATTGGTCATCATGATGAGTTTGCCCTCTCCTGTGATTGGTCCTGATGAGTTTGCCCTCGGCTGTGGTTGGTCCTGATGAGTTTGCCCTCTCCTGTGGTTGGTCATGATGAGTTTGCTCTCTCTTGTGATTGGTCATGATGAGTTTGCCCTCTCCTGTGGTCCTGAGCATCACACTGAAGATGATGAATTTGCCCTCGGCTGTGATTGGTCATGATGAGTTTGCCCTCTGCTGTGGTTGGTCCTGATGAGTTTGCCCTCTGCTGTGGTTGATCATGATGAGTTTGCCCTCTCCTGTGATTGGTCATCATGATGAGTTTGCCCTCTCCTGTGATTGGTCATGATGAATTTGCCCTCTCCTGTGATTGGTCATGATGCGTTTGCACTCTCTTGTGATTGGTCATGATGAGTTTGCCCTCTGCTGTGATTGGTCATGATGAGTTTGCCCTCTCCTGTGATTGGTCCTGCAGCAGCTCAGCCAAGCGTGTTCCAGGCCCAAGGAGGTGAGAAGAGACAGGAGGTGCGAGGAGCTCAGGAGGTGCCTGAGGATGAGAACATCCTGGTGGACCTCCCTGTTGACCAGGCATGTGGGCACACACACACATCCACACACATCCATACACACGACCACACACACACACATCCACACACACGACCACTAAAAAAACACATCCACACACATCCACACACACGACCACACACATCCACACACATCCATTCACACGACCACACAAACACACACACACATCCAGACACACGACCACACACACACACACACACACATCCACACACACGATCACACAAACACACACACACACATCCACACACATCCATACACACGACCACACAAACACACACACACATCCAGACACACGACCACACAAACACACACACACATCCACACACATCCATACACACGACCACACAAACACACACACACATCCACACACACGACCACACAAACACACACACACACACATCCATAACCAGGAACACACACACACAAACACACAGACAGACACAAACACACACATACACACACACACACATGCACATGCCACCACCACCACCCCATCCCATTTTTCATGATCCTTCCAGATTCTTCCCTGAATGCCCCCTCTACGACTGCATTGCTCTGCCACTGTCTGTCCTTTGTTGTCTCATGATTACCAGTTAAGTACTCCAATGATATTCTCAGTCAATTCTCCCTGAATAAACAATGATGATGATGATGATGGATATGGAGACAGATTCACCAACCCCATACCACTACCACTTCCACTATACCACCACACTTTTGCAATCACTTTATATTCACAGAGGATGCTGAGTTATTCTGGTCTCTTATTTGACTGTTACAGAGAGTTGCCGAGGTCGTTGAAGAGGAAGGTCACCACAAGAAGGATAACCTTGAAGCAGACCACAAAGATCAGGCACGTTTGTTCCAGAGATAATGCCACGGAAATATATTACAGAGAGGAATGTTTCTCTCTCTCTCTGTCTCTGAAATCAATGATGTGTCTAACACTTAATACTTCTCGCTTCTTTCCTTTCTCTTTTGAAGACAAAAATATCTCAGCAAAGGAAAGTGAGCTCAACTTTGGATTCTGATTCTGATCATCACCAGAAAGAAAGCACTGCTGAACCAATAGAGGTACATTCATATACACAATACAGTATATCATATTTAATAAAGGGGTCACTTTCGTAAAAAGTTGACATATTTTCTTTAAAAGATTTTTGAAATGTACTTTAAAACCAGTTGCCTCATTAAGGACAAGGTTAGACTAAACTGCATAGCCTACTCTGTCTCTTTTTCTCTTAGAAACCAACGGACACTAAAGATTACACAGCAAAACCCTAGCACAGCACTAACAAATCACAGCCCTCGGGGCTGAGTGTGTGTGTGTGTGCGTGTGTGTGACAGGGAGAGAAGCTGTGACAGTTGGATGTCAGTTTATGTCTTTTGTCGTTCGTGTTTTCAGTGCTTGTGCCTCATAAGATCACAGTTATCATATCTCTTTCAATTAAGGGAGAATAGAGAGATGAAAAATTCAAAACAAGAACGGCTTGAAATAGAACACTCAGCTCTAGGTGTGTGTGTGTGCGTGCGTGCGTGCGTGTGTGTGTGTGTGTGTGTGTGTGTGTACAACCCCATCAGGAATGTATTTCTGTCGGAGCACAATGCCACACATCCTAAAATAATTGGCTCTCATCTCTTGCCGCTCCTCTGAGGTATAAATAGCACTGCAACTCAGAGCTCTGGGTTTGTGTCTTCCTGCCTGGTATCCAATTAGTTCTGCCTCACTTCCTCTCTCTATAGCAGACACAGGCAAAGACATCAGAGACAGAGGACCACTCCGAGGAAAACAATCTTCAAAGCAACCTCCAGGTATGTGTGTGTGTGTGTGTGTGTTCGCACACGTCCACAGAGACTAAATATGAAAAACGTCTGTTGAAACGAATGGATTCCTGTGATACGGTGTATGAGGCCTTAAATCAGAACGTTTGTGGAACATAAAAAGGAAAATTTTCTTTTTAAGTTGAACCTGCCGGTGGAGGAGGAGTCCAGGATGATCCTTGCCTCCAGCCCCGCCTCCAAGCCCGCCTCCAGCCACAGAGACACTCCCACAGACAACTCTGGCCCTGCAATTCAGGAAGCACTGGTATGAAGATCATCTGAACTACCAAATGCTCCAGTTATTTCATATCTGTGCACACTTCTCCTATATGGTGCTTCTACAGAAACTCTAGCCAACATAAGATTGAGGCCTACAGAAACCATTTCTTTATTTGTACTGAGTTCAATCAGCATTCCAGGGAAGATTCCCCATCCAGCTAAGTAGTTGTGTTTGTCCTGTTGTTGTCTCTCTGTGTTGGATCAGGCCCCTGTTGCTCCCGATCACAGGACTCCCTCTCCAGGCCCTGTGGAGAGCACGGGGGAAGCTGACCTATCATGTCACTCAGGGGCGGATCTAGCCATTTTGGGGCCCTAGGCAAAATATAGACATGGGGCCCTCATTTTTGAAACACGTACACAAAACAAATAACCATCCCAATACTCTTAGAATCGCAATAAACCCATAGTGCACTGCCACTCAACTCTCCACAGTAAAATCAGTTTCAGATTTCTCCAGCCTTTGCCAAAATTACATGTTTATTACTCAGATCAAACGAGAGAGAGAGAGAGAAAGATTAGAATTTCCATTCTCTGCCAGAGATACAAAATGATCTTGCACTTAACAGAACTAAAATACAAAATGGATATGAGTCTATGAAAACCACCATCTACATTTAAACAGGACCAATGAAAAGATTTTGTGTTTGGACAGGAATAACAGTGGCTGTGTGTGTGAGTGAGAGACAGGCAAAGCAGTGGTTCAGTGTGAGTGAGTGAGTGAGTGAGTGAGTGACAAGCTAAGTTGCGCTCGGCCAAGTGTATAATAATGGCGATCAGACGTTTTCAAGATCTCTCTCCATTTGTTTACTTCGTTCACAAAGAGCTCTTGATTTACATGATCTATGGCTTTACCTGTTTGGAGACGTTGCTGAAGCGTTCGCCAAACAGCCATATTTGCGAGGTGATCAGCAGACTTCTCGTGTTCTTTTAGGAAGGCTGATACATTTTTCCAGTCGTTCGTGCCGTCAATTTCGGAAGTGTATCTGTTACAGAACCTGTTATCTATCTGCCGAGCAAATGTCAGGCTCATATACAAAAACATTAACGTGAATTAATTGATGCTAATACCTAGCGCAGTCTCTGTAATTTCCCCTATACGTTAGTATTAAGCTAACGTATTTTCTATCACAGTTTAAACACGCAATGCTATGTGAAACGAATGTTACGAGATGAGATTACTAAAATGTATTCTGCATGTCTGCTCAGTTTTACAGTGCTACCCAAGTAAAGGTTTGAAAATAACTTCAAGCTTCAGACTTTCTGTTAGGGAAACTGTTTTCTATCTGCCAAGCAAATTACCTATTGTTCTGGAGGTTTATTGCTTTGCAACAGGGGCAACCTTTCTAGGGATCCCTCTGCTTTGGTTTGAAGTAACGTTATTTCGCGCTGCGTGCGTTACTACGTGATCATATTCTGGACTAGTCCAATGCACAATGGAGGGGAGCATGTGTGCTGGAAAATTATTATTTAGGCATTAGTTCGGCGTTATGTTGAAATTTTTGTTATTTTTTTCTACTAGAAATGTGTTTCTTTTTTTTACTTTACATAAGTAAGGGCTTGGGGGGTCAGATTTGGGGGCCCCTAATAAAGACAGATTTGGTTGGGGCCCTAGGCACTTGCCTAGGTTTGCCTAATGGAAGATCCGCCTCTGATGTCACTCTGTGCAGGTGCCTCTCACTCTTCACCACACTTCAAGCTTTGCCCAATCTGGGCTGGCAAATGGAAAGATGGTTTAGCTGCCAAATGCCTTCTCTTAAGTTAGTATGCACACAAACAGCAGAATGTTCAAGAGTCCATGGTTTGTACTTAATAAGTCATACAGTGTTTCAGTACTAATGTAAATTACATTTTCCATTTAGGATTGGTCATCTGAAGGTGATGTCCATTGCCCACTTCTTAAAAGTGCCTGTTATAGTTATGCAAGATGAATTTTAAGGGTTAATTCTCTACCTATAAGAAAAACCTCAGTATGCCTTTATTTACCTTTATTAGGCAAGGAGAGGGCCAAACTGAATCTCTTGTTGAATGTCTGCCCACTGTTTAAAACACCATCTGTTCCTGTGTGTGTGTGTGTGTGTGTGTGTCTGTGTCTGTGTGTGTGTGTGTGTGTGTCTGTGTCAGAGGGAAACTCCACCCAGTACCAAGGCTGGTCGGAATACTCCCTCCGTGCCATTGGACAAGAGCTTGGCTGAGGCTGACCCGCAAGATAGGCCTGTGTCTTCAGAGAGGAGGAGAGAGTGAACTGGACCACACAGCTCCTCACCTGGGCCTGGTACTGAGGAGGAGAGAGTGAACTGGACCACACAGCTACTTACCTGGGCCTGGTACTGGACCACACAGCTCCTCCACCTGGGCCTGGTACTGAGGAGGAGAGAGTGAACTGGACCACACGGCTCCTCACCTGGGCTTGGTACTGGTACTGGAAACAGCTTTTACCATTCATGGCAATTCAGTGGTTGGATTAACAATGGGGGGCCATGCTTCACAGCATATCTGTTGTATTATGAAGGGTGAAATACACTAGCACTTTTAAACACTTTCTCATCACACTACAAATGTATGACGTAATAGTAAAGTAAATGACAAAACAAAATACATTTTTTAGCAATAATGCATCAGGATGGTTGATTGTCCTCTGAAAGTACAGCACAACATGGTACTGACTCCCTCTACTGAATCTCTTCAGATGATATAGAAGGGAGGTACTGAATGGCTTGGCTTTTGGCTTAAAACACAATGTAAGAATTTCACTGATGTGTTTGAACCATTATATATTACATGACATATACATTTGTGTCCCTCTGTATTGTAGTACCATTAAGAGTAAATGTTGGAAATGTTTTGTAGAAAAGCTGTTTCACATGTGTTTGCCATCCTGAAGAAAAATAAATATACTTTATCTTTTACTGTATTAATCCATAAATACTTTATTTAGAATAATCCGTCTCACATCCTCAGGTAATAGTATATACATCTCAGAACGAACCCTTCTTCAAATATCATCTGGTTTCAGAAAAAAATACAGACACAGGCACTATGACAAAAATATACTTGCTTTCAGCAAGATCAGCATCTAAAAATATACCAGGTTTCTCTCCACTGAAACCAGCTGCACAGCCTTGGAGTGGCATTATTTTACAGTTTTTCCTGTTTGCTAACACACCATAACTGGTTCCCCTCAGCAAGAGTAAAGATAGCTTTGCCTCGGTTCTCAAAAGACATACACTTTTCTCATAACTGTACACACTATTCACACATCGTTCAATGTGTAAACGTTATACTCGTTTAGTAGACACATGCAATCAGTTCAATACACTCGAGGCATAACCATCTGAATTAAACGAGAACATCTTTTTCACGGTGGAAACCCTAAGCCCCAACACTATTAAAACACATTAAAAATCATTGCGGAATAAAATAATAGGGGACATTGGTGTGAACAACTATAATTAACAATGTATCCACCAGAGGGGTCACCAAAAGAGGACAAGCACAAAGAGGATCAGGTGGAGAAAGTCCCCAAAATCAAAGATAAGTAGTTTCACAGGAAATGCATCATCATCATCATCATCATTCATCATGAGTTCATACCTGGAATGACTATGATGAAGCTAGACAATGTGTGTGGCCAAACTTACAGTGAGCCATTTAACAACTGCAACCGTTTTCAACGTAATTTGGAATGCTGTAACTGCAATATCTGTATTGCACCGTACACCTGTAGTGCGAGTAGTGCGAGTAGGGGCTGTATCCACACACGGACCTTGTTGTCATTGTGTTTTCTTTAACAATTGCATTCCACTGTAATGGATGACATCAGTAATGGCTGAATTATGTTTTTGTTTTGGTAACTGAAAGGCAGACACCCTCTAGGGGCAGGCAGACACTATGTCTGCTGATGAGCAACAAACTGCTTTTCAGTCATCAAAATGGTATTTCTCAACGCAAAAATTCAAATCAGGGCAAAAAGAGCACTCCCAATATTATATCATTTGGGCTTATGTTACTGTAGTCTTGACTTTCAGGGGTTGAATACGTTTGCGAGCTTCTGTAGATGTTTCAATCAGCATGTGTTTGCTTGCTAGACATGAAACATTAAAAAAATCTGGTATTTAAGATGGTTGTACTGATTCTCGAGTGTCGTTCTGAGAATGTGTGTGTAGTTTAGAGAAAATAGTCAATTGTTTAAAAAAAATGTGGCTTAGTAATCAGGAAAAACTGTAAAACTGAAACTGGATACAGAAGCAACACAACGTTACTGAAGCATGGTCGCTCATATACTTAAGTAATATCAAATATGTTCCGCTATCTGTTACGTACTAGTTCAACACGTGACCATAATGAAGTGCTTCTATTCCCAAAATGGCGTGGAAAAGTTAGTAACTATATATAACACACGCTTTGGTGTATGAAGAATGGCATTTAGCTGTGCTTACCACTGGCCACTGTTTTTTGAAGAAAAGAAAAAAGTATTTACAAAACTTAGTCTTCCCTCCAACAGAAGGATACCAGAAGGATACTACCACACCACCAGAGTAAAGATGCTACTGATCTTGAAAGATTATGTGTAAGAGCAGCATGGAGATTACGACACTGCATTGCATTGCCTACTGCACTGTAAAGCATAGATGGACACAGCAGCAGCAACAGCAGAATGTAAACACATCACTAGGAGTAGTCTATAATTGAGTCTGCCATTGGCCAACACAGCTAGGGGCTACGCAACAGCAGCAACAAGGATTAAGTGCTGACACAGACTGACAGCTCCACCACCATTAGACTGAATAACCATCTGAGCTGGCATGTCAGACACCAACCGCAGTAATCAGGCCCCTACTTCCAGAGCTGGGTGAGTCTTGTCCTCAGGTCAGTGTGGTGTTGGACGGGGCGGGTTTTGCCCTCAGGTCAGTGTGGTGTTGGACGGGGCGGGATCCTTTGCCTCAGAGGCTGAACTGAAGATGCAGAGAGAGACCCCTAGCATTGTCAGCAGCATCCCAAACACAGCTCCTGGAATATCAAACACAACATGAGAGAGACCCCTAGCATTGTCAGCAGCATCCCAAACACAGCTCCTGAAATATCAAACACAACATGAGAGAGACCCCTAGCATGGTCAGCAGCATCCCAAACACAGCTCCTGAAATATCAAACACACCATGAGGGAGACACTGGCATTAGATCAGGAAAGCCAAATGCTGGAAGAATATTTGCACAAAAGCAGCACAGGACTAGTCTGGGAAGTCCCGCCCCTCTTCTCCGGCCAATTTGATTTAGCCTCTGAAGGGGGTCTGGCAAACTTAGGATAGCAGTTCACTTCAAGATTTCCAGAATCCTTGGAGCCAATCACAAACTGGCTTTTGGCTACCTGGCGCGCCATTGGCGGATTTAAAATAACCACGTCTACCGTAACAAAAGTGAAACTTAAGAGAAAAGCACAGTAAACTATATACTGCTCTCGCGGCAGTCTTGGATGATTTCAAAGGCAAGTTTTCTTTTGAAAATAGAACCGAAACCTGCTCTGGAACAATTCATACAGAAAAAAGATGTGTTTGCTTTATTACCGATCGTTGTATCGTTATATAGTAACGTTGGTCTGATTGGTTATCCTAAACACACAGCTTACAGATACTCACGTTTCCCACCAAAGTCCTCGCCCAGCAACCGGCCTGTGAGAAGGGTGATGAGGAATGTGAGGGAGTTTACGACTGGCACGGCCAAGGATAACTCTATGAGAGGGGCACATCCAAAACATTCATTGTTTTTATTACTATAGAAAAGATATATCACAACCACTAAGACAAAACAAATACACTTGTTTTAATATTGTGTCTGTTCGTTATTAGACTGAAATGTAGTTAGGGTTCTCATCGTTAGGATATCACCTGTGGTGGCCAAAGTGAAGTAGTAGACCACAGATCCGCCTTGATTCAACAGGAATGGAATCAAATACTGCAGAGAGAAGTAACTGGTTTAACGGGTTGGGCGTTATGCAAGAAATAAACTAGAATAAGCTACATTTCCGTTGTGTTGCGTTGTATTTTATTAAGCAAGATTCACAAATCCTTCTCCAAATATCTGTACACAATAACTGTATTCTTGGAGAACATGACTTTACCTTGAAGTTGAGGAACAGGAACTTAACCTCGGCCAGGAACTGAAGGATAATATTCTCTTTCTTTACCCTTTCAATGCCTTCTGTACCCTTCTTTAAAAATGGATTGGTGGCTCCCCACAGTACCGCCACCACCACGAAACAACACACCTCCACTGTTGAAACAAAACATACTTCATGTATGCATGCATTACTGTAGAGAAGTTAACAAACATAGCGTTGGGGAATTCTGTTGCGAGAGCAAGTGACATACGCAACAAGACGGATCACGGTCAATCAAAAAGACTCTTTTTTGGACCGCCTGCTTAAGCGTTGTCTATGCATAAAAAGCCTGGGTATTTTCTATCAGTTCGTCATAATGTGACATAACGAGTAAAACATCATCAACATGTGTAGCCTAATTTATTCGGAAAACTTCCTTACCTGCGCCCACCATAATTCATCTTCCTCGTGGATTTACGTTTGAGAAATACAAAATGCGTGACAAATGCCTGCGTCACACTGCCCCCTATAGTCCTGGCATTCCTAATACAGCGAAACGGATTCAATTTTAAAGCATACAGACAGTTTCATTATTTTATTAATGTCAATACTGTCCCTTACTGATATTTGTGTACATCTGCTTTTACTTCTGTGGTATTAAAATTGCAATTTATTATACTCTTGCCTATTGTGTGTGTTTCAACCAGCCACAAGTTAGACGAACCTGTGCTTATTTATTCCATTTTAAGTACTGCCCTTCTGGGCTGGCGTAGTCGGCTACTTTTATGATTACCTAGTAGCAGTAATTATTAGTATTTGCATTTCCGGCCCCTTACAAATGCACAAAAAAAAGGACAAAAAAAGGTACAAATGTGGCATACGATGCTTGTTCATTCAACCCTGTTATGGTGATTTCAGCTCTGTTGAATTTTGCACTTTTTTGTGTCAGATAAACAAGTTATGACATCAAGAGATTTTTATCATGTGTATTATATCAGGATAAATAAGTGCAGTTCAATTTGGTTAAAATTAGAATGTGTCCTTAGACATTTTTAGCGAAAACGTGGAGATGGAAGACACATTTCATTATATGAAAGTAGTGACTTGTTTCAGAAATTATTGCAAAATAATAACTTAATTGTTTATGTTCAGATTGGAAAAGGTATTTTCTATAAACTACACATATCCCCACATCACATCAAATCCCAAAAAAGTTTAGAATTGTAATGTACTTTTTTTTTTCATCTTCCAAAATCTGAAATGGCACCGAATCTGTAGAATGACCCAACTATTGAATATGTACCAATGCATCCTAATGTAAGCAGTGCACCCACCGGACATATTGTTATGTGTGCATCAGCTCTATTTTACCTGTTAACTGTTTAGCAAAACCTATTTCAGATGTTAACATTTTTCCTTCCGGTGTTAAAGAGACTGGTCAGATGTTTAAGAGAGCCGTACTAGTTATTTTTCCACAGTTCCTTCAAGGGTACAAACTCTTCATCAGGAAACCTTTAAAAGAAGGATGGCTTTCTTTCATTCAGGTGCATACCGCCATTTCCCTACACTGGTGTGCATATTGCTAAAGTTTGTATGGGAAGGGTAGAAAAGTGCTGATGTTGGACTTTCAGTTCAGCAATGTTACATATCACATGCTCTGTTCAAAATGGAAACTTACACGCTGCCACTCAATAGGGCCTTATACATGTGCCACTGAGATCAGATCAGTTTATCGTATCGTATTCGCGTGTAGGTGTGAAGATTTTCAAGGGAAACGGCTCTTGTCGTTACCTGTATACATGTGCAAAATGTAAAGCGGTTACATTGCCTCGGGCATGCGCAAAGACCACGGAGATGTGCTCCCACCTGGTTTGTTTACTAACAACATCAACGTGGATCCGCATCGGGCACAGGCAGTGTAGTGGCTTAAAGTTCCCTTCTTTCTATCAGCATATAGTGCTTAATATTTTCTTTGAATAACCACTCTCGGATGGAAAGAAAACGAGTCTACGCGTGGATGTGTTTCAACAACGGTAGAAAACTGTGTTTGCTCCGTCTTTTACTGGACTCATAATTATATGACAGTGGTATTAGTTACAGTTGAGACACCCGAAATAACTTGCATGCGCAGCAATCCTGAGACGTGATTTTTAGTTTGCACATGAATACTAACGTCTTCTTTGATCCCAGGAAATTTGAGCACATAACCCATCTCCCTTACGGAGATATTGGCGAAAGTTAACTTACTTCATTGCAAACGTCTAGTTTTTCAAACGTGTCTAGTTTTTGTGCAGTAGAGAATAGAGTCTCAGTCTACTACACCATACATAGCATATCATGTTTGTAGAAAATGATTAAGGTGCAACAAATGCCAATAAGCATATTTCAATTAAATGATTCACAGTGTATCAGTCACCACTGTTTCAACCTTCTCTGATGCAGTCGGATCAAATGTGTAGGCACTGTACACACGAATCCTGTGGAATGTTGAGTGACGCAAAAATATTTCCACCATACATACCCATACTGCTGGCAAATTTTCATGTAATTTTGTTCCATGCCCTGTGGTTCAGTGCTCTTATAAAATAACTCATGGCACTCGTCAAAATCATCAACAACTTTTGCTGTAACGGGCACTTTTGCCAGAGCAGTTAAGATGAGTAGAGCTGAAATTATCATGATGTAAGTTCTGGAGAAGTACGTTTTGTGAAGGCTTAGTCGTCAATGTCACGCTCATTTTACCAAATAGAAAGTTAAACAGACAAGGTACCTTCTTTTTTAACAGATGACCAAACAAGGAAATACCAGCCAATGTGGAATGATAGCCTTGGTACACTTGGTTTATGACGTGATGGCCCTGATCGCTGGGTAACTGCAGCTGGGTGCAGACAAAATGCTCAGTCAGAGTGAGGGTTCAAAGTCATGAAGGTTTATTAAAGCTTGAAATGGATCAAGCAAACCATAAATCCAACAGAAAATGCAGATTAGGAAACCCCCCCCAAAAATTAAATGCCATATGTAATCATAAAAATTAAGAAACATCCAGTTCCATAGTGCAATACCGAGCGCACCAGGAGTGCTGAAGCACAGATGCCATGATTCTCCATTATATGTTCAAGACAGTGTACCACCAAAATTATTTGAACGTGTTTTTTTAAGGTCAAATTTTTACATAATGTTACTTTAAATCTTGACAAGGATCAAGCAAGCCAAAAGACCAACACAAAATGCAGATTAGGAAACCCGAAGAAAAATCCAATGCAATAATGTGTTCATAAAAAAGAATAAAGAAAAGTCAAAATCTCAGAGAAATGGCATAATGAAGCAAATGCAGTATCTCCAAAAGAAACTGCTGAGCCTCTAATTAAGCAGAGGACAAAAGTAAGCAGCATCTGGATCAACTTATATGTGTACAAGGTAGGTCATACAGTAGTATATATACACAGTATGAAACATATCGAAGAGAGACAATGTGTTTATATAGAATATAGAGACCTAAATTGTTTTATAAGTTTCAGAGTATCTTAATCAAGGACAAATCTGCCCTCTACTAACTACGAGTACAACAGCGTCCCCAAGACCCATCTGTGGTTTGGCACCAAAGGTAATTCTTCTCATAATAGTCACATGGATAGTCAGGCTTACAGGTCTTGCCATTAAAAGCAGAATACTGATCATCAATACTGCAGCAGTAATCCCAGTTATCATCGTAATCAGTGTAACACCAGGTGTAGCTTTTACCATAATTGGCACAGTTGTGGTCGGCACGGCAGTAGCTCCCTTCCATCCCTCTGCCCATCGGTAAGGGGGGACTGCAGTACTCCCATGAATTGCCTACATTGCACCAGTAATCGTCTTTCCCGTGTGTTCCACAGGTGTGGTCACTGTTACACTTGGTTCCCTTGACTGTTATAACAGAATACTGAGGAGAACATGATCTCTCTGAAGTTCCATGGTAGCAATAATAACCTCTAGCCTCTTTGTTGTACAGGCAGGAGCTAGTGCAGTCTGATATCTGCTCTGGAACGAGGCTACAAATGAGCCCTTTAGAATCATTAGTGCGGTCTCTTTTCTTAATCCTTAGTTCTGTTTTTGTGCTACTTGGACTCCAAATGGCCCCAGTGAATTGGAGGGACAGTACACAAGTCAACCCAGCCACATATTTCATGTTCTCTGTATTTTCAAACCAATTCTCTCTGCTGTCAAAATACTCTTGTATTGTCGCCTCTGTTACCCTTGGCCTCTTAGAAGGCAGATGCCCTTTATCATCAAACTGGCTCATGGCAGTATGAAACATATTTAGAACATCATTAGACATGGACAGTTTGTCACTAAGGGGCAGCTGGATTGTCCTGTAAAGCTGTTTGACAATTTCCTCAGATTTGGGCTTGGTAGAAAAACAGTCATCTGTGAAAATTTTTACCGTAGATAAGTACATTGTAGACAGCTGATGATTAAGTTGTGGTACAGTCTTCACATTTATTCTACTATCAGGCTGATTCAACCCTATATAGCCAAATGAAAAGGACTTTTCCTCATCAACGTTATGCTTATAACAGACAGCTGTCCAGACATGAGTAGGAACAGTGACTCTGTTGAAATCTCTTGAGCTAAGATCATCAAATTCACCTTGTCTTGGTATTCTATAATCTGGCAGAGGTACAGTTCCTGTTACCAGGTAGGCAGTGCCCTCACCTGCAGACTGGGCCCTTAAAATGCCCTTGACACCATCCTCCCATTGTTTCCAGTGGACACGGTTGAAGCACGCATCCATAGGTGCGCTGTTGGTCAGGGTGAATGTAGCTTTACGGCCATCGCCACATTGGAAACTGTTGGTGTTGAGGTGCCCTCTGTCATAGCCCGTGTTGCTGTAGTCACCATTTAGAGCTTGATCGGCTTGGATTTCCCCTTTTTCATAGTTCGTCTCAATTTGCATTGTGTCCCCACTGAGGCCAGAAAGCTGAATGGAATAAAATGAACAAATTCCCTCTAACTCAAAAGAAATAATACGATGGAAATGCTAAGAAATATAAATATGGAGTTAGTGTTAGCCTGTGTAATAAAATACTTTTCCTGGACCTTTCTTTTATTCAAGTACATGCCTAGGAATTAAAGGTAAGGTAGAAAAGTGCTGGTCCTGTACATTAACATTCAGTTCAGCAATGCTACATGTCACATGCTCTGTTCAAAATTGATCCTCCTCACCCTCCCCCCAAATAAAAAAAAAACCTACCTGCGGCTCAATGAACCAGGCACCACTTTTTCGCCCATCTTGGTTTCTGCAACTGCCATCAAATGTGTAGGCACTATACACAGGAATCCTGTGGAATGTTGAATAAAGTGACGCATAGAAATTCCCTGCATACTCATACTGCTGGCAAATTTTCCTGGCATTTTGATCCATGCCCTGTGGTTCAGTGCTCTCATAAAAGAACTCATTGCACTCGCTAAAATCATCAACAACTTTTGCCGAAATTGGCACTTCTGCCAGAGAAGTTAATATGAATATAGCTGAAATGATCATGATGTAAGTTCTGGAGAAAACCAAGTTCTGTGAAGACTTGTCGTGTTCATTTAACCAAAGACAAGGTGAAAGAAACTAGGCTCCTCCCTTTTAACAGGAGACCATAAGAGGATATATCAGCCTGAAGAGGGCCCTTAGTTAATCTTTTACAAACAATCGTTCAGAATGATTTGAATAATGTCAACCATATAAAAATTAAGAATGACTTCACACATACAGTATCTAATCAGAATGTCTTGCGAGTGTGTGTGTGTGCAATAAACACCGTCATCATTGGAACTTTGGTATCCTTTCTTGTTCTTACCAGACAACCTGTGGCGATTGGCATAGTCATTCAACCTATCATACAGATCCTTTTGGGATTCATCAAGTCAAAATCCCCCTTTTTTATAACCAAAAAAGAAATTTCCTTTTTCTTACAACACAATTTCTGAATAACTGGGCCAGTGACCGTTTCGTAGTCACTTGAGCAGTTGACCGTTGTGTAATGTAGTCAGTTGATCAGTTGACCATTGTGTAATGTAGTCATGAACTATTCAAATAAATCTGATTAGATACTGTATGTGCAAAGTCATTCAGAATTTTTATATGGTTGATTTTTTCAATGTGAGTCTTGAATTGTTCCACACATTTTTTGTGATGACCTCCAACTTCTATTGCCCGACAATGGCCAGAGGTGGGTCGGATATTTGTAGGAGTGCTGAGGGGGAGCCTTGAAACCAGCTTGGGGTAGCCAACTGGTCAGTCATTTTTCTCTGTGCACGAGCCCCTACGGAACTCTGGGATCAACTGAATATGGTCCCCAAAGTCCAGTGAGTGGCCTGCGCAACGTTTTTTTTTTGTTTATATTATTTATATTGATATGTGATTATTGATTGCTTATGTAAGCAATATTTTTATTCAGTAACAATGTGTGAAACCATAGCTAGCCTACCAATATGAAAGAAATAACCTATATGTATTTTGATACAAAATACAAAACACCCCTCAAATAAATGTATTAAAATAAAATACAAAATACTGGTGGCAGTCTCTGGATTTTCCGTTTTCTCAGTTTGGTATAGCAGAGCATTCAGGTTTGGGCTATATAATGTAGACAAAGCTCTGGTGAACCCCATAAACAGGAAGAACAGTCAGAGAATGTCAGTGTAACAAAGCAAAAAGACAACAACTTGATTGATTATGTATATATCTATTTTTGTAGGCAGCATCTGTGTGACTCATGTTTTCACAAAACAGGGCTCTCAATGCAATCTCTATGGCTTCCGGGAGGGCTCGCGCAGGCGCGCTGGAACCTCTTTCATGCCGGGGATGCTGTGGGCTCTACTGAATATGTGACGTCCATAGGCGGAGATCCCGGGGGGGACAGGGGGGACGTGGCCCTCCCTACTATAAAGTTGCCCCCCCCCCCCCCCCCCAACAATCATTGTAAACACAAATAAATAATTTTGAAAAATATAGTAATATGAAATAAAAGCACGCCAACACAAGCGGTGCCAATTATAAGCATAAAACAAAGTGTTTTTTAAGTGTTGAAAAATCATGATCCCCTATTCCTCAAAGTGTTTTGGTTCACATGCTATTTCCAACGGGCGGGGCTACTGTCAGCTCCCTGTTTCAGTGAATCAGCTGTTACGTGCCTGTCTAGGGTCAGGCAACGTAAACAAAAACGAGTTGGAGGGAAATAATGCAATTGACAGACAACGTCGGATATGGGAAAAATAATCGGGAATTTATTACTATTAACTAGCAAAAATATATTGAATGAATGAAAAAGGTTAAAGCAATGAAAAACCAGTGGGACAACAAAAGTAAGCAACAAAAAGGTTCAAAGTAACAAAGGAACAAAGAAACAAACGGGCCTCCCGAAATAGGCCACACGGAATCCCGGACCTCCCTCTCGGACTCTCACTCCAAGACGGGTAGATGTTCTAGGCGAGGCACCGAGGCTCCCTGCGCAACAGCACTGCTGGCGGCCAACACATCAATGCGTCTATTCCGGAAGATCTCCCGGTGACATCACAAAAACCTCTTTTTAAAGGGCCGGCTCCTATCACGCACCCAATAAGGAGAGAACGGCAATTAAGCCTTCTGCTGGGCTCTCTGTAAAACACGGAAAACATACACCAGTAGTCTACCTAGAAACACCGAAGTCCCGAAAATATTCAGGGACGTAACACAGCCCAGTAGCCTACACCATGAGGGCTCAGATACACATACGCGTTTTTGTAAAAACGCGACGCTAGGAAATACATTGATTCCTATGGTACGGCGCGCTTTCACGCAAAGCGCCCCGTACCATAGGAATCAATGCATTTCCTAGCGTCGCGTTTTTACAAAAACGCGTATGTGTATCTGAGCCCTGAGTCGTCAGCAGCCAGCCCCCGGACCAATTCTGGCCCGCCAGCGCTTTTTTGGGAAAAAGGAAGTTTCTTTTGTGGATGATGTAGCAATCTGTGTTCGTAAGAAAAAGGGAGTTTCTTTTGTGGTTGATGCAGCAATCTGTCTTTATTCCAGTAAAGTGCGAAATATTTATTCCAGTAAAGTGCAGTAACGAAGCACGTGGAACATACCCCGGATTCAGCGTGCGGATCTGAAGAGAAAAAAAGACTTGTGGTTTCACTTTAAATTCATCATCTTTGAAGATTAGCTGTGTTAGCTAGCTGTCCTGCAAGGTATCAAAGGCAATTACTCTATGAAATGTTACCATACATTGTCCCCCCCTACAAAGAAATGGGATCTCCGCCTCTGGTGACGTCACAACAATATGATATTAGACAAGTATTTAGAGGCTATAGCACTGATTGTGACCACTAACATATATTCAAAAAACGTTTAAAATACACCAGAACCAGAGCTTTATTTATTTTTGCCTGTCTGGAGCTAGGGGGTGCTGCAGCGCCCTCAGCACCCCCCTTTCCGCACCACTGCTTATACAGCATACTCCTTATTCATCATACTCCTTATACTAAGTCCTTATTCAGCATACTCGCAGCACAGAGTCCTTATTATATGTCCTTATTCAGCATACTCAACAGCACAGAGTCCTTATTATAATTCCATATTCAACATACTCGACAGCACAGAGTTCTTATTGGCTTATGCCCTCCTTGGTGAGTATATTAGTGCCAGTATACTTGAACTAACCTAGGTTCCTCTCCTCTCTTTATTGTGATTCTCCTCATGGCCTAGGTCGAAGCTAAAGTTCAGCTATTTGCGGAACTTCAGGGGTGTCTAGGGCATTATCAATCACTGAGGAAGAGTTTACATTATTAGCAAGAAGATTTGTCAGATGACATGGTGTAGGGCTCTTGCTTATTCCTGCCTCCTTTCCTATTTAGATATAATCTAACAGGTCTTCTGTCTTACTGTATCGCATACGCTGATCTCGTGCAGTGTTTAGACAAGAGCATATTTTTGTCTGTTCGCAGTTGAAAATCTGGGCTCAACCCCTGCAAATCCACACAGCTGAGTATGCTGCCGATGTCACCAAGGTCATCTTTGACTACTTTGAGGAATATTTTGACATACCCTACTCCATCGCCAAACTGGGTAATGACAAGGTCTTTTATTTTTGCTAAGACTAGGATTAGTCTGTACTTGATTGGAAACTAGATAAAAAAAAACATTCTTATTTCAAAGCCAGCAGGTGTGTGTGTGTGTGTGTGTGTGTGTGTGTGTGTGTGTGTGTGTGTGTGTGTGTGTGTGTGTGTGTGTGTGTGTGTGTGTGTGTGTGTGTGTGTGTGTGTGTGTGTGTGTGTGTGTGTGTGTGTGTGTGTGTGTGTGTGTGTTTGTCTGTACTTGATTGGAAACTAGATAAAGAAACATTCTTATTTCAAAGCCAGCAGAAGCAGGCAGGTAAAAAGTTGCTGTCATTCACAGGAAAGAAATATTACTACATGAGATATAAATCATTTCTATAACACAATATCTCTCCTCACACACTTCCTCATGTCCCAATGGAAAGAGATGTACTGCATGTGTGTGTGTGCGCGTGTGTGTGCGTGCATGAGAGAGAGAGAGAGAGTGTGTGTGTGTGTGTGTGTGTGTGTGTGCATGAGAGAGAGCATACTCCTTATACACAGGCGCGCTGGAACCTCTTTCATGCCAGGGGTGCTGTGGGCTCTACTGAATATGTGACGTCCATAGGCGGAGATCCCGGGGGGGGACAGGGGGGAAGTGCCCCCCCCCAACAATCATTGTAAACACAAATAAATAATTTTGAAAAATATAGTAATATGAAATAAAAGCACACCAACACAAGCGGTGCCAATTATAAGCATAAAACAATGTGTTTTTTAAGTGTTGAAAAATCATGATCCCCTATTCCTCAAAGTGTTTTGGTTCACATGCTATTTCCAACGGGCGGGGCTACTGTCAGCTCCCTGTTTCAGTGAATCAGCCCAGTAGCCTACACCATGAGTCGTCAGCAGCCAGCCCCCGGACCAATTCTGGCCCGCCAGCGCTTTTTTGGGAAAAAGGAAGTTTCTTTTGTGGATGATGTAGCAATCTGTGTTCGTAAGAAAAAGGGAGTTTCTTTTGTGGTTGATGCAGCAATCTGTCTTTATTCCAGTAAAGTGCGAAATATTTATTCCAGTAAAGTGCAGTAACGAAGCACGTGGAACATACCCCGGATTCAGCGTGCGGATCTGAAGAGAAAAAAAGACTTGTGGTTTCACTTTAAATTCATCATCTTTGAAGCTTAGCTGTGTTAGCTAGCTGTCCTGCAAGGTATCAAAGGCAATTACTCTATGAAATGTTACCATACATTGTCCCCTCCTACAAAGAAATGGGATCTCCGCCTCTGGTGACGTCACAACAATATGATATTAGACAAGTATTTAGAGGCTATAGCACTGATTGTGACCACTAACATATATTCAAAAAACTTTTAAAATACACCAGAACCAGAGCTTTATTTATTTTTGCCTGTCTGGAGCTAGGGGGTGCTGCAGCGCCCTCAGCACCCCCCTTTCCGCACCACTGCTTATACAGCATACTCCTTATTCATCATACTCCTTATACTAAGTCCTTATTCAGCATACTCGCAGCACAGAGTCCTTATTTTAAGTCCTTATTCAGCATACTCAACAGCACAGAGTCCTTATTATAATTCCATATTCAACATACTCGACAGCACAGAGTTCTTATTGGCTTATGCCCTCCTTGGTGAGTATATTAGTGCCAGTATACTTGAACTAACCTAAACTAATACCACTGAACTAACACATTCTTCACGTTAAAAACTACTGATCCCATTAGTATGGTCCCAAACTCTTCCATCAGTGTGTTTTCTCAAAAATAGCTTAGTAATCGTGTTCATAGTCCTCACTTACAAATAGCCTAGCTTTAAGTATCAGCTCGAGCTTTTTCATGCACGTGTGTGTGTGTGTGTGTGTGTGTGTGTATGTGTGTGTGTGTGTGTGTGTGTGTGTATGTTTGACAATATATCTTGTCCTCCTCCTCTTTCAGATTGTGGAGGATCTCCCTGGTGGCACGAAGAAAAAAACCTCTTTTATCAACTCAGTGAAGATGAGCACCTACCTGGTGTGTTTCGCTGTGCACCAGTTCACCTCAGTGGAGAGGACGTCAAAGAGTGGCATCCCTGTGAGTATGAAAAAAACGCACTCTCAAGCTTTTCTCATTGCTATTTCATTTAGACCAGTTTATTCACAGACGTGCTTCGGCCTAAGCCATCGTCAGTGTGTAGCGTGAACACCAGAATGGATGCTTTCTATCAACAAGGGTCAAGGGTTACAAGTGACACATGACATCAACACATGACATCAACAGGTGACATCAACAGGTGACATCAACAGGTGACCTGCACCTAAGGGTGCACAGATTCACAGTATGTTCGCACACAAGGCAATAAACAAGAAAATCATATCAAACAGTTGCCAAACTTTTTCTACTCTAAGTTAACAATCTTTCGCTCGCACCCAAAATCGCCTTTATTTTGGAAGTAGAGCCTATCCCTACAAATCCCTGTGAGTATGACCAGCGGAAACATCAGCCTCTGTTCCTCTCCTCTCTATTGTGATTCTTCTCATGGCCTAGGTCGAAGCACGAGTGTGTGAAGACTTGTGAACACTGTTCCTCTCCTTTCTTTTGTGATTCTTTATAACGGCCTAGGTCGAAGCACGAGTGTGTGAAGACTTGTGAACACTGTTCCTCTCCTTTCTTTTGTGATTCTTCTCATGGCTTAGGTTCCTCTCCTCTCTTTATTACCTCCAGCAAGGAGGTTATGCGATCGCGTCCGTTAATTTATTTATTTGTCCGTCTGTTAGTTTGTCTGTCTGTGGACAAGATTTCTCAGAAACTACTGGGCGGATCTTTCTGAAATTTTTACCTCCAGCAAGGAGGTTATGCGATCGCGTCCGTTAATTTATTTATTTGTCCGTCTGTTTGTCTGTCTGTGGACAAGATTTCTCAGAAACTACTGGGCGGATCTTTCTGACATTTTCACAAGAGGTGGATCTTGGTCCTGGGACATCCCCATTAAAATTTCAGGATGATCCGGATCTGGATCCGGATCTTTGTTTTCACACCTAAAGTGACATTTCTCGTAAACCAATGACCGGATTTTAATGAAATTTACAATAAATGTAGACTTTGGGCTATTGTTCAGATGAACGTTTTAGATCTTGCTTTACTATCAACGTCAACCCTTGCTGGAGGTCAGAAATCTCCGATTGCTCTTGTTGTGATTCTTCTCATGGCCTAGGTTCCTCTCCTCTCTTTATTGTGATTCTCCTCATGGCCTAGGTCGAAGCTAAAGTTCAGCTATTTGCGGAACTTCAGGGGTGTCTAGGGCATTATCAATCACTGAGGAAGAGTTTACATTATTAGCAAGAAGATTTGTCAGATGACATGGTGTAGGGCTCTTGCTTATTCCTGCCTCCTTTCCTATTTAGATATAATCTAACAGGTCTTCTGTCTTACTGTATCGCATACGCTGATCTCGTGCAGTGTTTAGACAAGAGCATATTTTTGTCTGTTCGCAGTTGAAAATCTGGGCTCAACCCCTGCAAATCCACACAGCTGAGTATGCTGCCGATGTCACCAAGGTCATCTTTGACTACTTTGAGGAATATTTTGACATACCCTACTCCATCGCCAAACTGGGTAATGACAAGGTCTTTTATTTTTGCTAAGACTAGGATTAGTCTGTACTTGATTGGAAACTAGATAAAAAAAAACATTCTTATTTCAAAGCCAGCAGGTGTGTGTGTGTGTGTGTGTGTGTGTGTGTGTGTGTGTGTGTGTGTGTGTGTGTGTGTGTGTGTGTGTGTGTTGTCTGTACTTGATTGGAAACTAGATAAAGAAACATTCTTATTTCAAAGCCAGCAGAAGCAGGCAGGTAAAAAGTTGCTGTCATTCACAGGAAAGAAATATTACTACATGAGATATAAATCATTTCTATAACACAATATCTCTCCTCACACACTTCCTCATGTCCCAATGGAAAGAGATGTACTGCATGTGTGTGTGTGCGCGTGTGTGTGTGTGCATGAGAGAGAGAGAGAGTGTGTGTGTGTGTGTGTGTGTGTGTGTGCATGAGAGAGAGCATACTCCTTATACACAGGCGCGCTGGAACCTCTTTCATGCCAGGGGTGCTGTGGGCTCTACTGAATATGTGACGTCCATAGGCGGAGATCCCGGGGGGGGACAGGGGGGAAGTGCCCCCCCCCAACAATCATTGTAAACACAAATAAATAATTTTGAAAAATATAGTAATATGAAATAAAAGCACACCAACACAAGCGGTGCCAATTATAAGCATAAAACAATGTGTTTTTTAAGTGTTGAAAAATCATGATCCCCTATTCCTCAAAGTGTTTTGGTTCACATGCTATTTCCAACGGGCGGGGCTACTGTCAGCTCCCTGTTTCAGTGAATCAGCCCAGTAGCCTACACCATGAGTCGTCAGCAGCCAGCCCCCGGACCAATTCTGGCCCGCCAGCGCTTTTTTGGGAAAAAGGAAGTTTCTTTTGTGGATGATGTAGCAATCTGTGTTCGTAAGAAAAAGGGAGTTTCTTTTGTGGTTGATGCAGCAATCTGTCTTTATTCCAGTAAAGTGCGAAATATTTATTCCAGTAAAGTGCAGTAACGAAGCACGTGGAACATACCCCGGATTCAGCGTGCGGATCTGAAGAGAAAAAAAGACTTGTGGTTTCACTTTAAATTCATCATCTTTGAAGCTTAGCTGTGTTAGCTAGCTGTCCTGCAAGGTATCAAAGGCAATTACTCTATGAAATGTTACCATACATTGTCCCCTCCTACAAAGAAATGGGATCTCCGCCTCTGGTGACGTCACAACAATATGATATTAGACAAGTATTTAGAGGCTATAGCACTGATTGTGACCACTAACATATATTCAAAAAACGTTTAAAATACACCAGAACCAGAGCTTTATTTATTTTTGCCTGTCTGGAGCTAGGGGGTGCTGCAGCGCCCTCAGCACCCCCCTTTCCGCACCACTGCTTATACAGCATACTCCTTATTCATCATACTCCTTATACTAAGTCCTTATTCAGCATACTCGCAGCACAGAGTCCTTATTTTAAGTCCTTATTCAACATACTCGACAGCACAGAGTTCTTATTGGCTTATGCCCTCCTTGGTGAGTATATTAGTGCCAGTATACTTGAACTAACCTAAACTAATACCACTGAACTAACACATTCTTCACGTTAAAAACTACTGATCCCATTAGTATGGTCCCAAACTCTTCCATCAGTGTGTTTTCTCAAAAATAGCTTAGTAATCGTGTTCATAGTCCTCACTTACAAATAGCCTAGCTTTAAGTATCAGCTCGAGCTTTTTCATGCACGTGTGTGTGTGTGTGTGTGTGTGTGTGTGTGTGTGTGTCTGTGAGTGTGTGTGTGTGTGTGTGTGTATGTGTGTGTGTGTGTGTGTGTGTGTGTGTGTGTGTGTGTGTGTGTGTGTGTGTGTGTGTGTGTGTGTGTATGTTTGACAATATATCTTGTCCTCCTCCTCTTTCAGATTGTGGAGGATCTCCCTGGTGGCACGAAGAAAAAAACCTCTTTTATCAACTCAGTGAAGATGAGCACCTACCTGGTGTGTTTCGCTGTGCACCAGTTCACCTCAGTGGAGAGGACGTCAAAGAGTGGCATCCCTGTGAGTATGAAAAAAAACGCACTCTCAAGCTTTTCTCATTGCTATTTCATTTAGACCAGTTTATTCACAGACGTGTTTCGGCCTAAGCCATCGTCAGTGTGTAGCGTGAACACCAGAATGGATGCTTTCTATCAACAAGGGTCAAGGGTTACAAGTGACACATGACATCAACACATGACATCAACAGGTGACATCAACAGGTGACATCAACAGGTGACCTGCACCTAAGGGTGCACAGATTCACAGTATGTTCGCACACAAGGCAATAAACAAGAAAATCATATCAAACAGTTGCCAAACTTTTTCTACTCTAAGTTAACAATCTTTCGCTCGCACCCAAAATCGCCTTTATTTTGGAAGTAGAGCCTATCCCTACAAATCCCTGTGAGTATGACCAGCGGAAACATCAGCCTCTGTTCCTCTCCTCTCTATTGTGATTCTTCTCATGGCCTAGGTCGAAGCACGAGTGTGTGAAGACTTGTGAACACTGTTCCTCTCCTTTCTTTTGTGATTCTTTATAACGGCCTAGGTCGAAGCACGAGTGTGTGAAGACTTGTGAACACTGTTCCTCTCCTTTCTTTTGTGATTCTTCTCATGGCTTAGGTTCCTCTCCTCTCTTTATTACCTCCAGCAAGGAGGTTATGCGATCGCGTCCGTTAATTTATTTATTTGTCCGTCTGTTAGTTTGTCTGTCTGTGGACAAGATTTCTCAGAAACTACTGGGCGGATCTTTCTGAAATTTTTACCTCCAGCAAGGAGGTTATGCGATCGCGTCCGTTAATTTATTTATTTGTCCGTCTGTTTGTCTGTCTGTGGACAAGATTTCTCAGAAACTACTGGGCGGATCTTTCTGACATTTTCACAAGAGGTGGATCTTGGTCCTGGGACATCCCCATTAAAATTTCAGGATGATCCGGATCTGGATCCGGATCTTTGTTTTCACACCTAAAGTGACATTTCTCGTAAACCAATGACCGGATTTTAATGAAATTTACAATAAATGTAGACTTTGGGCTATTGTTCAGATGAACGTTTTAGATCTTGCTTTACTATCAACGTCAACCCTTGCTGGAGGTCAGAAATCTCCGATTGCTCTTGTTGTGATTCTTCTCATGGCCTAGGTTCCTCTCCTCTCTTTATTGTGATTCTCCTCATGGCCTAGGTCGAAGCTAAAGTTCAGCTATTTGCGGAACTTCAGGGGTGTCTAGGGCATTATCAATCACTGAGGAAGAGTTTACATTATTAGCAAGAAGATTTGTCAGATGACATGGTGTAGGGCTCTTGCTTATTCCTGCCTCCTTTCCTATTTAGATATAATCTAACAGGTCTTCTGTCTTACTGTATCGCATACGCTGATCTCGTGCAGTGTTTAGACAAGAGCATATTTTTGTCTGTTCGCAGTTGAAAATCTGGGCTCAACCCCTGCAAATCCACACAGCTGAGTATGCTGCCGATGTCACCAAGGTCATCTTTGACTACTTTGAGGAATATTTTGACATACCCTACTCCATCGCCAAACTGGGTAATGACAAGGTCTTTTATTTTTGCTAAGACTAGGATTAGTCTGTACTTGATTGGAAACTAGATAAAAAAAAACATTCTTATTTCAAAGCCAGCAGGTGTGTGTGTGTGTGTGTGTGTGTGTGTGTGTGTGTGTGTGTGTGTGTGTGTGTGTGTGTGTGTGTGTGTGTGTGTTTGTCTGTACTTGATTGGAAACTAGATAAAGAAACATTCTTATTTCAAAGCCAGCAGAAGCAGGCAGGTAAAAAGTTGCTGTCATTCACAGGAAAGAAATATTACTACATGAGATATAAATCATTTCTATAACACAATATCTCTCCTCACACACTTCCTCATGTCCCAATGGAAAGAGATGTACTGCATGTGTGTGTGTGCGCGTGTGTGTGTGTGCATGAGAGAGAGAGAGAGTGTGTGTGTGTGTGTGTGTGTGTGTGTGCATGAGAGAGAGCATACTCCTTATACACAGGCGCGCTGGAACCTCTTTCATGCCAGGGGTGCTGTGGGCTCTACTGAATATGTGACGTCCATAGGCGGAGATCCCGGGGGGGGACAGGGGGGAAGTGCCCCCCCCCAACAATCATTGTAAACACAAATAAATAATTTTGAAAAATATAGTAATATGAAATAAAAGCACACCAACACAAGCGGTGCCAATTATAAGCATAAAACAATGTGTTTTTTAAGTGTTGAAAAATCATGATCCCCTATTCCTCAAAGTGTTTTGGTTCACATGCTATTTCCAACGGGCGGGGCTACTGTCAGCTCCCTGTTTCAGTGAATCAGCCCAGTAGCCTACACCATGAGTCGTCAGCAGCCAGCCCCCGGACCAATTCTGGCCCGCCAGCGCTTTTTTGGGAAAAAGGAAGTTTCTTTTGTGGATGATGTAGCAATCTGTGTTCGTAAGAAAAAGGGAGTTTCTTTTGTGGTTGATGCAGCAATCTGTCTTTATTCCAGTAAAGTGCGAAATATTTATTCCAGTAAAGTGCAGTAACGAAGCACGTGGAACATACCCCGGATTCAGCGTGCGGATCTGAAGAGAAAAAAAGACTTGTGGTTTCACTTTAAATTCATCATCTTTGAAGCTTAGCTGTGTTAGCTAGCTGTCCTGCAAGGTATCAAAGGCAATTACTCTATGAAATGTTACCATACATTGTCCCCTCCTACAAAGAAATGGGATCTCCGCCTCTGGTGACGTCACAACAATATGATATTAGACAAGTATTTAGAGGCTATAGCACTGATTGTGACCACTAACATATATTCAAAAAACGTTTAAAATACACCAGAACCAGAGCTTTATTTATTTTTGCCTGTCTGGAGCTAGGGGGTGCTGCAGCGCCCTCAGCACCCCCCTTTCCGCACCACTGCTTATACAGCATACTCCTTATTCATCATACTCCTTATACTAAGTCCTTATTCAGCATACTCGCAGCACAGAGTCCTTATTTTAAGTCCTTATTCAACATACTCGACAGCACAGAGTTCTTATTGGCTTATGCCCTCCTTGGTGAGTATATTAGTGCCAGTATACTTGAACTAACCTAAACTAATACCACTGAACTAACACATTCTTCACGTTAAAAACTACTGATCCCATTAGTATGGTCCCAAACTCTTCCATCAGTGTGTTTTCTCAAAAATAGCTTAGTAATCGTGTTCATAGTCCTCACTTACAAATAGCCTAGCTTTAAGTATCAGCTCGAGCTTTTTCATGCACGTGTGTGTGTGTGTGTGTGTGTGTGTGTGTGTGTGTGTCTGTGAGTGTGTGTGTGTGTGTGTGTGTATGTGTGTGTGTGTGTGTGTGTGTGTGTGTGTGTGTGTGTGTGTGTGTGTGTGTGTGTGTGTGTGTGTGTATGTTTGACAATATATCTTGTCCTCCTCCTCTTTCAGATTGTGGAGGATCTCCCTGGTGGCACGAAGAAAAAAACCTCTTTTATCAACTCAGTGAAGATGAGCACCTACCTGGTGTGTTTCGCTGTGCACCAGTTCACCTCAGTGGAGAGGACGTCAAAGAGTGGCATCCCTGTGAGTATGAAAAAAAACGCACTCTCAAGCTTTTCTCATTGCTATTTCATTTAGACCAGTTTATTCACAGACGTGTTTCGGCCTAAGCCATCGTCAGTGTGTAGCGTGAACACCAGAATGGATGCTTTCTATCAACAAGGGTCAAGGGTTACAAGTGACACATGACATCAACACATGACATCAACAGGTGACATCAACAGGTGA
>NC_137911.1:28271489-28276489 GCF_963457725.1 Sprattus sprattus | reverse complement strand
GCCGACACCAGGTCATGGAGGAACATGATGAGCTCTGCGTCCATGGTTACACAGATGTGATCCGTGAACTCCGTCACAACACTACACTCCACGTTGGGCTTGCTGCTGGCGTCTACAACAACAACAACAACAGAATATTGGCAGAAAATTACACAAAAGGTATGGAGTGGGGTGGAGCGAATCAGTTCTCCGGGGAGAATTTGAGTAAGGGATATTTTGAAAATAAACAACATTAGAATTTGACTAGGGAAGTAAAAAACAAACAGATATCCCTGACAGTGGTTCACCTGTTAGCGAGGACAGACAGACAGACAGACAGACAGACAGACACACACACACACACACACACCTGTTAGCGAGGGCTCTTCTGGCTCCTGTACGTGGATGGACTTGAAGTCCAGCTGCATTCTGGGCAGGGCGAAGATGGTCTCCGTCTCGTGGTTGTAGGTGGAGGAGCCTCTGAAGCTGCTCAGCAGGCTGGAGCTCTTGGCCACCGACCCACCCTCTCCGTTATTAGCGTCCACGTTCCTCAACAGGTTCAACTCTGTGTGGCCGAGACACGGTGAAGGGGAGCGAGGAAGACGAAGATGAAGTCAAAGGGTTCGTTAAGTGTTTTATGCGTGAGACAGAGATGACGAGAGTGCCTATGTGCACTTTTATATGTACCAAAATCCCTCCTGAGATGTGTGTAAACCTGGTGACCAACTACAAGAAACATCTGACATCTGTGCTTGCCAACAAGGGTTAATCCACCAAGTACTAAGTCATGTTTTGCTAGGGGTTCAAATACTTATTTTCTGCATCAAATACAAATAAAGTCATAAATGTTATAAAATGCAGTTTTCTGGATTTTTTTTGTTGATATTCTATTACTTACTGTTAAAATACACCTACCATTACAATTATAGATCACACATTTCTTTGCAAGTGGCCAAACTTGCGAAATCGGCAGGGGTTCAAACACTTATTTTTCCCACTGTATGTATGTGTGTGTTTTTTGTTAGGTATATAGACGTTATATAGAAAGGTGCGTGTTGTGCGGTCTCACCTTCGTTCCTCATGGCAGTGACGTAGTTAAACCACTCTTTGACCGTAGCCACGCCATGAGGAGGGTTTTCATGACGCCGTCGGGTTATCTTGGTGATGGTTGCCATGGGACTCTCCAGAGCCCCGCAAGGCTTGGTTACCATGGTGTTGTGACCCAAGTGGAAGTCCAGAGTCTGAACGATGTAGGTTGACTCATCAGTAGACCCTAGACAAAAATAAAGAGACATTTGGACACAGACCATTAAATAAATGAAAGCGCATTTGATATTATTTGGCCATCAGCTGTCTGGCATGAACAGGCTGGAAAGAAACATGGTGAAACATCGACAAAATGTGTGGTGGGAACGATAACAGCATTAATGGCATTTGAACATTTTAAACCAATCAAAGCACCTCCTGAAGGTAGGGTTCGAAAAAGGTACTGGGAGTTATTGGGTGGGTCTTAGTAGGCCTAGCCTTGATAGCCGTCATTTTCTATGTGCTTCTACTACTCTACACATTTCCAAAAAGGTGTCTCCAGACTCGGCAGGTAAGTGACACCAGACTAAGCCAGATACTGGGGAAAGCCTGAGCCTCAAAAAGCGATGTGTTCCCAACCACTGATTTATTGGCCATGGCATAGAGTGGTTTCCCCTACCGTCCTCCCAGACCTTCTGGGCCTCGGTCCAGAAGGCGATGTTGGGCTCCTCCAGGTGGAACAGCACCCAGGACTTGGAGCGGAAGTTGGGCCCGTGGAAGCAGGCCAGCGTCATGTGGTTGCCGTGGAGACTCATGGAGCCGCCCAGCTGCACGGCGTCCTCGGGGAGGGGCATCTGGAAGAGGGAGATGTGGCAGCCGGCGATGACCTTCAGGACGCCGGGCCAGTGCCTGTGGTGGGCCGCGTCCAGATCTGAAGGAGGGGAGGAGAGGAGTGGAGAGGAGGGGAGAGGAGCGGAGAAGAGAGGAGAGGAGAGGAGAGGAGAGGAGATGGGAGGAGAAGGGAGAAGAGAGGAGAAGAGAGGAGAAGAGAAGGAAGGAGAGGAGAAGGAAGGAGAAGAGAGGAGCGGAGAAGGGAGGAGAGGAGAGGAGAAAGGAGCAAAGGTGAGGAGGGGAGTAGAGAGGAGAAGAGAGGAGCGGAGAGGAGAGGAGATGGGAGGAGATGGGAGGAAAAGGGAGGAGAAGGGAGGAGAGGAGAGGAGAGGAGAGGACAGGAGAGGAGAGGAGAGGAGAGGAGAGGAGAGGAGAGGAGAGAAGAGGCGAGAGGAGAGGAGAGGAGAGGAGAGGAGAGGAGAGGAGAGGAGAGAAGAGGAGACGAGAGAAGAAGGGAGGAGAGGAGAAGGGAGCAAAGGCAAAGAGAGGAGAGGAGTGAAGAAGGTAGGGGAGGAGAGGAGAGGAGGGGAAAGGAGGAGAGGAGAAGAGAAGTGAGGAGAGGAGAGTTTTGGTGTTTTGAACTCAGTTGTCTTTCCTCATCAAATTCTGGCTAACCATAACCATGAGCAACCATGCAGTAATCTGGTAAAGTGAGAAGTTTACAGTTAGAGAATGTAGTTTTAGTTCAAGTATTTTTTACAAATTATCCTGTTATCAGAATACAGATAGCTTATCGAAAGAGATATCATGGTTTTGTGTCTCATACCTCTACTATTGTGTACACATTACACATTACACATACACACACACACACACACACACACACACACACACACACACACACACTCTTACACTTACACTCAGGGGCCCCCTTGTCGACGTTGATGACGGGGGTTTTGGGGGGCTGGTAGGGCACAGGGCCCCAGGTGGAGAGGGCTCTCTTGCTGGTGTCAAACTGCTGCGTGAAGAACTCCTGCAGCTTCATGCCGATCTTGATCAGGTCGGGGGTGGTGGAGCGCGAGATGATCACCTGGAAGATGTCCCACTGCAGGTCGCCATGGATGAAGATCTCACTGCTCGGACACACACACGCACACACACACAATCACACACACACACACACACACACACAATATCACGCACACAATCACACACAAAGGACGTTTTGTTACTTTTACACATATTGTGTCTGGATGTTTGATTATCTTTGATCAGTGGTTCAGAACTGAAGTTAGATTGAACTTTAGTAAGAAGCCCTGCAGTACTGCTCCTATCCTATTCTCTTCTATTAGCAAGCAAACCGCTCCAGAGGTGTGTCAAGAAAAGTTTATGCGGCACAAAAATGTGAATATTCTGCTATTACACTTCTATCTTTTTCCAAAACAACTAATATGAGAGGTGTGTCTAGCGTGACTTTAACTCCACCATGTTAATATTACCTCTGTAATAAAACTGTATCATGTTAATTTACAGGCTAGCAGGTACCCTCACAATAACATCACTTTCCCATAAGCTGAAAGACCAGAATATCCTTGGTGCAACACTAAACCTTCTGTCTGACCGACCAATTTGCAGTGTTTCTATGGCAACCCTGTACCTTTTCTCTGATAGGCTGGCCTCTGAGGTGCAGAGGTTGACCTTCCACTCGTCCTCCAGCTTCAGGTCTGCGTTGCTGAAGACGCCCATGAGGATGCTGGAGCCCATGTAGTCCAGACGGGCCTCCGTGGAGCCCATGGTGATCTGGATCTTATGACTCGGCTGCTGGTTGGGATGCTCCGAGATGTGGGCTGCCATGGAAACCATCGCCATGGTGAGCAGATGAGACAGGAAGTAGGCAGAATGCTTTTTTTTTTTTTTTACTTGTACACCATGTGTTGGTGTCAACGTAGGAAGGTGAAAGATGTGTTCAACAGCACTATGGGTTTACATTAAAAGGTTACACAAACATTCACACACGCGATGTTTACTTACAGACCATCTCCAGGGTGTTAACGTCGATGTTGTGTGTGTGTGTGTGTGTGTGTGTGTGTGTGTGTGTCCACTTACAGACCATCTCCAGGGTGTTAACGTTGATGGTGTGTGTGTGTGTGTGTGTGTGTGTGTGTGTGTGTCCACTTACAGACCATCTCCAGGGTGTTAACGTCGATGTTTCCGCCCACCACTCCGCCCTTGGAGTCCAGTTTGGAGCGCCCCAGTCCCACAGACATACTGATCTCACGGTCCCGGTTACTGCCCACTGAAAGACGACCCTGGCTCTTCAGGCCGCTGGTCTGCCAACTAAAACACACAGGCGACACGTATCCCATTACCCGCACACACATACACACAGACACACACACACACACACACAGACACACACACAGACACAGACACAGACACAGACACAGACACAGACACAGGCACAGGCACAGACACAGACACAGACACAGACACAGACACACTATTTGGGATGGCCTATGCTGCACTATCTGCCCGCCCACTCACGTGTTGTTGCCCATGACGTTGCTCATGTTCATCTGGACGTTGAGCTGCTTCAGGTTGATGGCGAACACTACCAGCGTCTCCCAGGGAGATCCCTGTTGCCCTGCAGCCTTGGCCGACCGGAACGCCGGAGTGGACGTTTTACTCACAGACGCTACAGGAAGGAAGAATATGGATTAATCTATAGTGTGTGTATGTTTTTGTGTGTGTATGAATGTCTATATAGATTAATTAGACGGGAAAAGTGTATGTAAACTATGTTATTACATGTGAATCTCCTTAAGTAAGGTAACTGTGTGTGTGTGTGTGTGTGTGTGTGTGTGTGTGTGTGTGTGTGTGTGTACCTCTGCGCGGTGCCGAGGAGTCAGACACGCTGCGCGTGCGGCCCATGGCGGGTGACTTGAGGTGTGTGTGTGGGGACGAGGAGTCGTTAAACACACTGGCGTTGTGTGTGGTCTGGCCGTCCCACGTCTTCCAGTAGGCCTTCCTGCTGGACTCAGGGGACAGGTGCTGGGCCATGCTCTCCACTGAGTCAGGGGTGGCTGGACCTGAGGCTGCGCACACACACACACACACACACACACACACACACACAGACACAGACACAGACACAGACACAGACA
>NC_137911.1:28243989-28266489 GCF_963457725.1 Sprattus sprattus | reverse complement strand
TCTCTGTGTGTGTATGTGCGTGTGTGTGTGTGTGTGTGTGTGTGTGTGTGTGTGACTCCAACCTTGACATCTACTCCAGGGATGTAAAAGATGGTGGTCTCCAGGTCGGAGCTGGTGTGCGTGTGTGTGTGTGTGTGTGTGTGTCTCTGTGTGTGTGTGTGTATGTGCGTGTGTGTGTGTGTGTGTGTGTGTGTGTGACTCCAACCTTGACATCTACACCAGGGATATAAAAGATGGTGGTCTCCAGGTCGGAGCTGGTGTGTGTGTGTGTGTGTGTGTGTGTCTCTGTGTGTGTGTGTGTGTGTGTGTGTGTGTGTGTGTGTGTGACTCAGACCTTGACGTCTACACCAGGGATGTAGAAGATGGTGGTCTCCAGGTCAGAGCTCTTGTTCTGCAGGGAGGAGGGCATGCGCTTGTTGAGCAGCTGGGAGGTGGAGGTGAAGCTGGGGTGCAGCTTACGCCGCTTAGGGGGAGACTCCTGGTCCAGGGAGCGGGAGCTGCGCTCACAACTCCTGCGGGACACACACACACACAGACACAGACACACAGACACACAGACACACAGACACAGACATAGACACAGACACAGACACAGACACAGACACAGACACAGACACAGACACAGTCACAGACACAGACACACAGACACACAGACACACAGACACAGACACAGACACAGACACAGACAGAGACACACAGACACACACACACAGTTAAAGACTCCACTGTTAAAGATCGGACAGTGTCGCAGCACTTAAACATTACAATCCAGATACTAGATCGAGCCAAGCTGACCTTCGGAGGGCGATCTCGTCGTGCTCGGGCTGCTGGGTGGTGGGGTGCAGCACACACTTGCCGCTGTCGATCTCCACGCGCACGTCCAGCTCAAAGTCGATGTTCCGCTCGGTGGCCGAGGCCGTGATGCCGCGCTGGGGGGTGGAGGACGGCGTGGCCGCCCCGAACAGAGCTGCAAAGCCAGACGTCCTCCTGTGGGACGTACTGATTGGACAACGCCAAAACACACAAACCATTAGCGAAGTGTGGGTGTACAGTACCTGTCAAAAGTTTGGACAGACCTTACATTTTTTTGAGAAGTGTTTTCTTTACTTTTATTATTTTCTACATTGTAGATTAATACTGAAGACATTTAAACTACGAAATAACACATATGGAATGACGTACTAAACAAAAAAAGTGTTGATGATAAAGGTAAAGAAAAAACTTCTCAAAAAATTAGAAGGTGTGTCCAAACTTTTGACTGGTACTGTATGTGACCAATAGCGAAAATGCTTCTAAGTGTCTTGTCATTCACCGTTTAAAAATATGGGGCCCAATAAGTAAATTAAGGAAAAGGTAACATAAACCTTCTCTTTTTGAAATAAACATTTTTAAGCTATGAACTAGCCTTAGTCAATACTTAGCTTGACTGTTCTCTCCCTTGTACGTCGCTTTGGACAAAAGTGTCTGCTAGATAACTAAATGTAAAAGTAAATGTAATACCTTCTCTAGCCCTCACACTGACTACAACACTGTTCCATATCAAACTGATTGATTAGGTTCTAGTAACCAATCAATAAGACTTTAGTGTGTAAAGGTGTGTTCCAGTCACCTTGGTCGGGGGTAGTAGCTCATCTGCCTCTCGCGGACATACTCATCCTCCTTCTCAGAGTCCTCCGAGGAAGAGGAGGAGAGGTCGTCGCGGCGACCGTCGTCGTGCTGGAAGGGAAGGCGGGGTGAGAAGGCGGGCGCGGGCGTGCCAGGAGCACTGAACACTGAGCATGATGGGAAAGGTTGATGATGAGGCGGGTCGTCGATGGCAGCGGACAACAGGTCCACCTCTGTCTCCTCCGGGAACTTATAACAATAACCACAGCGAGAGGCAATCAGACATCTCTCACTACAGATCTACCATCTACACTACTGCCTGATCTACCTCTCTAACTACACCTCTACCCATCCATCCATCCTTCATCGTCCAAATCACGCCCGTCAATCTTAAATGGTTAACCCCCTCAGGGCTGACAGCCACCTCATAGAGTACAGCTGTGGCCTGGGCTTATAAGGTGTTTAGCTACAGTTAAACAAGTGATAGATAAGTCATGTCTGATGTAGAAATGGAATCTGATTAGATTGGTACAGTCTGTTTTATCTGTTGGGTGAGGTCAGATTGTAAAAGGCTAGCGTTGACAGACTGGATTTTAGAGCCCAATTAAAAAACAGCAATGGTTAATAAACTAGGCGATGCCCGATAGTTATACTAAGTGATACTAAGTGGCCAATAGTCAGAGGATGCCTAGTTACCTAGCTTTCTGATTAGGTTTCTGGTAGTTCATGAATATCAGAACCTAAGCCCTTTATCCCCTGCAGGTCATGCAATACCCCTACCAGCCAGCGGAGGAGAGAGGGATGGAGAAAACCACGAGAGAGAGGATGCGGAGATGAAGACATGAAGGTTAGGATGAAGATGAAGAAGGTATGGAAATGGACATTGTGACCTCCAGAGGAAAACGAAACCAACCCCTTTTGCCAGTGTGTAATGTGCACGCGCACGTGCGTGTGTGTGTGTGTGTGTTTGTGCGTGTGTGTGTGCAGGAAAGAGGAAACACCTGTTAGGAAAAGTGTGTGTGCATATCTGTGTGTGAGTGTGTGTGTGTGCAACTGCCCGATCAGAATTTAGATAATAAAAGGTCAATAAGCGAAACACTGGGAGAGACCAGCGAAATACAGAGAAGGAGATCGTTATATCGACAGAGGACCAGAGACGAAGACTCCGCTCCGGTCGTATACAGAGAAGGAGATCGTTATATCCACAGAGGATCAGAGACGAAAAGACCTCTACGGTCGTATCAGACGAGATACAGAGAAGGAGATCGTTATATCCACAGAGGATCAGACATGAAGAGACCGCTCCGGTCGTATCAGACAAGAAGAGCAGGGATCCAGCGGATGAATTTGACAGGCGGCTTCCCAAAGCGCGACAGAGGGGGGCAGCGTGAGCGGTTCAGATTTCATTTGTGCGATCGTGTTTGGGGGTTTTTGGTGAAGTACCTTGAAGACTAAGTCAGCTGGACTCAAAGGGAGTGGGGTGTCCAAAGCTACACCTTCCATCTTGAATACAAACACAGTCACAGCTCATCCACAAACGAACAGAAAGTGAGAAAGTGTGACTTTTGTGCGTGTGTGTGTGTGTGTGTGTGTGTGTGTGAGCGCATGTGTGTGTGTGTGTGTGTGTGTGTGTGTGTGGGTGTGGGTGAGCGAGTGAGTGTTCACATAAAAGTGTGTTGTGGAGGAGATATAAACACATGTTCTTTGAGAGCTCCACCAAAACACACAGAAAATAAAGCGCTGTGCAATAACAACTGGAGTAAAGAATGCACCACATTTCCAAACAGGAGTACGGCAAGTGAAGTGGGTCACACAGTGTTATATGAAATGTATGAATAACATACAGTATAGAAATCAAGGGACATATGAAATACACAAACGACACACACGGAAATGCATACATTACACACACACATATGCACACACACGCACACATATACACACATGCACATGCACGCACACACACACACACACACTACCGTGTCAATATTAAATGTCACTCGTGGTCCAGGGGATGCTGCATCAACTCGAATGTCAGGCAAGTCGTCCATCTCTCCAAGTCTAGAGCTGAAACAACAGGTAATATATATCATACACCCATCCGGTATGCTAAAAGAAGACCTACAGTGATGACCCTTTGTTTTTCCTATGCATTGTTGCTAAGTATAAAGTGCATCCTCTGTGTGTGTGTGTATGTGTGTGTGTGTGTGTGTGTGTGTGTGTGTGTTGGTTTATGTTAGTGTATATATACTGAATAAATGAATCAATTAATGTATTATATGTTTGCCTGTAGTGTGTGTGTGTGTGTGTGTGTGTGTGTGTGTGTGTGTGTGTGTGTGTGTGTGTGTGTGTGTGTGTGTGCGTGTGCGTGTGCGTGTGCGTGTGCGTGTGCGTGTGCGTGTGCGTGTGCGTGTGCGTGTGCGTGTGTATATATTCACCTCTGTCTCTCCATCCTCTTTAAAGCAGGTCGGTTGCCTGTTGCTGAGATGCTCTTGGATCTGTTGTTGTAGCTGGGCTTGTATCCCAGGCCCCACTTATCCTTCAGGGACGCAGCCTGAATATGGAAACCCGCACAAATATATAAGTCATTTTAGCAGACTTCCATTAAAGAGGGCACTAGTGTATGTCAGCCTATATATGGACACCCGCACAAATATATAAGTCATTTAAGCAGACTAAACATTAAAGAGGGCACTAGTGTATGTCATCCTATATATGGACACCCTCACAAATATATAAGTCATTTTAGCAGACTTCCATTAAAGAGTATGTCAGCCTGAATATGGACACCCTCATTTTAGAAGACTTAACATTAAAAAAATGCACTAGTGTAAGTCAGCCTATATATGGACATCATTTTTAGCAGAGTGAATGTGATGCTGAGGAATGGTGGGCCCGCTACATATCATACACTAGTATAGTGATATTCAACTTGATGTGTAGTAATTAGGAGTTTAAGCGTATATTTCCATTGTAAATTGTAAAACCTCATTTTAAAACCAGTGTAGGCCAAGTGAGTGACACACACCGAATGCTAATGCAGTGATAAAGCAGTGGTGGGGTAGGACTTAAAGGTGTAGTGGTGTAAGACTTAAAGGTATGGTGGGGTAGGACTTAGTAGTGTACTTAGTGTAGTGGTGTAACACTTAGAGGTATGGTGGGGAAGGACTTTAAGGTGTGGTGGTGTAGGACTTAAAGGTGTATTTGGGTAGGACTTAAAAGTGTGGTGGGGTCAGACTTAAAGGTGTAGTGGGGTAACTCTTAATGGTGTATTTGGGTAGGACTTAAAGGTGTAGTGGGGTAGGACTTGAAGGTGACCCACCCTCATGCTGGAGCGACGCAGCTTCTTGCGCACATCACGGCGGATGTCGTTCACGGCAACCGACTCCAGCTGCTGGTACCTCTGGATCTCCTGGTTTATGGTGCCCTCACTGGCCCCCAGTTTCCTTTGAGACACAGACAGCGTGTAAGTTCCTGCACCATGCTAGTAACAGTTAGCAACTCCGCCATCTTAGCCGTTGATGCTTGAGTTGCAGCAGGATCTTTTCCCTGTCGTGGTCTCGACATTGTAAGCCAGTTAAATCGTATCAGAATGTAGGCGAGTTTACTTTTTAAATAATGAATACGGTGAAATAGGGTAAACGTCGAAGTGGTGCACGTAAATTATGGAATATACGGGAGCTATCCCAAAGCGTGACCGCCCTCTTACATTGCACAGCCGGAAGCCCAGACAGCGTGTAAGAAATTAGCCTTGAACTCATTATGGTCAAGAGGGGGACATTGAGGTGAAACTGGTGAAAGGTGGTGTTAAAGTTGTGTATGGGTAAAAGGTTGTGTGAAAGTTGGGGATGTCTAGCTTACTTGAGGTCATCGATGACCTTGGCTTGTTCATTGAGCTCCCTGATGTCCACCAGCCTCTTGGTGAACTTCCTGCCCCGTGCGTCAACGAACTGATTCCCCATGGCCATCTGCCTTCTTGGGTCGATGGGTTCCTGTTGAGAATCAGCATTACACAGAAGTTAGACACGTGCAGAGAGAGGGTCACCAACGTTCGTCACCATGTTGATTGAAAACCCAGGAGATCAAGATGTGCCACCCTAAAATAAAGCGTGAAGAGGTGATGATTCAAATCTTTCACAAGTCTCGAGAGCTATGCAGAATTTGCTCTTCAGACGACCTTGACCCATACGAAAGAAACAAGTACCGAACAGCATGCCGAAGCCATCCCACACACCAAACCTACAGCAGTCATAGTCCGTATATAGTCGTGCAGGTGATATGAGCACTTAGGAAAAACGTGCTTCTGAAAATGAAAATCTTCGGAAGAATGACCTTTCAGGGCACTTGAAGAAGATAAAGAGGGTAACAGAAAATACAGCCCTGAGGAGAGAGGTTGAGAAGCGGTGAGGATAAGGGGTGGTTTGAGAAGCGGTGAGGATACACACACACACACACACACACACACACACACACACTCCACTGCATCCACACACACACACACACTCCACTGCATCCACACACACACACACACACTCCACTGCATCCACACACATACACACACACACACACACACACAGGACGCTCTACAAACACATCCCCAGGAGAGAAGTTTAGAAGCGGTGAGGAAAAGGGGTGGTTTGAGGACGCTCTAGGTTGAGAAGCGGTGAGGAAAAGGGGTGGTTTGAGGACGCTCTACATACACAACCCCAGGAGAGCGGCCTGAGCTTCTCAGCCGTGCGCGCTCTCGTGGGCGGCGGGGTCATGACAAAATATTCAGGCGAAGCAGCGCGGGGCGACTGGGTGGGGCTCAAACCCAGAATGCTGTCCACCAGACGCTTCCGGAAGGACACCCTCGGACTGAGGCCGCCCTCAGCACGCTGAATGAAATATTAGTGGTTTTAATACACACACAAACACACACAAACACACACGACACACAGACCGACAACAACAACATTATTGACATCTGCATGCTTCAAACTTCTGAAACAAACACACATACATGCAGCTTATTGTAAGTACTGTCATACTTAAACAGACATTTAAAGACAACAAAAAAACACTGTTGTTGTTATCTCTTGCAGACATGCTGTTAGACAAACATGAACATGTGACACATGGACAGAGCTCCTTAAACCTGAAGCTCCTGAAGCTCAGGCAGCATCAGAAGGTTGTGGCTGGAACAAAATATATGGTTATACAACATATATTTTATAAATGTTTTATACTTTTTAATCTATATATCTATAACTATATATATATATAAAAAAAGTCACTGCAGAAATTAAAGCAACTTATTATGGCCAATACATTATTGCTGGGGATTTAAAGTAAGGGGCTCTTTATCAACTTACACTTAAAGAGCAAGTGGTAAAAGATTGCATAGATAATTAAAGGATGTATTTAGTAACCCTAAATGGCAGTGCACTTTATACAGGGACACATGATGAAGCCATGATGAAGCCTCCCGGACCACTTAAGGGCAACACAGACACTAGACTGTTTTAAGACTGGCCTAAAAAACATTTTATTCAGAAAGGCGTTTCCTACTTTAAAAAAAAAACCGTATTATTCTTTAAACTATGCTTTTGTTATGAGCTGTTTTGAACTATGTAGCACTCTGAGATTCTGTTTGAATATACAGTGCACTACAAATAAAATGAATTATTATTATTATTACATTTTTATCCTGGGGGGGGCATTGCTTGGGGTCAAAGGTCAGAGTTCAGAAGTCAAAGGTCAGAGTTCAGTGCTTAGGGGTTTTAGGGTGAATGACGGCGGTCGGCCCTCTCACCATGTGCGGGGTGGGAGACACCCCATCGCTCTCGTCCTCGTCAGACAGGTCGGCCATGTTCACGGAGTTGAGGTCGGCGATGTCGTCCGGGTCCTCCTCGCCGGTCAGCGAGGTGAGCGTGATGCCCAGCGCGTTCAGGCGCTTGCCAATGTTGGGGTCCATGTGCACGTCGATACCACACATCTTCCACAGGACGTTCAGAACCCACTTCCCTGCACTGCTGCTGTCTGTGGGGCACACAGGAGTAAACAAATCATAACACATAGACAAACACACACACACACACACACATACACACAAATCCAAATATAAAAAAACTGTGCACACACAGAGACAGACACAGACACAGACACAGACACAGACACACACACAGACACACACACACACACACACCTGCAGCTGGTTGTCCTGTAGTCTTAGAGCAGACCTCATATGTGCCGTCAGGAACAACACCTAAAACGGAGACACACAACAGTGTTACCGTGGAAGCTTGCTGTATGTTTAATCAAACACTTTTGTTAAGACGGTGTGGTAGTCGTGCCTGCAGTCAGAGAAAACACAACACCTGTGGACTGGCATAAGCACTATTAGAACACAAATATGCTGAGAAAAACTCCCATGGCTGGAACTGCTTCAGACTCTGTAACAGGCAATGGAAACGGACGATGTGGTTTTCTTCAATCTAACCAATCAGATCAACGAGGCTTTCGATCTGTCAGTGATCTCCCTGTCCATAAGCCCTCTGAGCCAAGGTAGCAGGACCGAAAGAAAATGGATGCTAGGACGAAACACCAAAGGGAGGCGGTGCATTTGATGAATATTATGACAGCAGTGTCTAGCCAATTGCTGACTCCACCTTTAATGGGATATGATGAATATTATGACAGCCCTGTCTAGACACTTGCTGACTCCACCTTTAATGGAATATGATGAATATTATGACAGCCCTGTCTAGCCACTTGCTGACTCCACCTTTAATGTGATGTGATGATAATTAACACTCGACCGTTTTACTTCCAAGCAACCTGGCCAGTCTCCTAAATGTTTCATCAGTCGGCAGTTTTGTTAAAAAATCGTTGCGAGTTGGCAAGAGGTTGGACGAGGACACGGAAGGAGGGATATTGATCGTGCCCACTGACCTCATCTGTCCAGCTGGAGGCTGTCAGCACCACGGAGAGCTCCATCATCTCAGTAAGCAGGCTGGGGTCATTTCAACCTCATCTGTCTGTCTGCTCGTCTGGCTCCACAGAGAGGGCGGAGGAGATAGAGCTGTCCATAGTGCCGCCAGACGCTATATTTTTAATAGGCCGGGCCAAAAGCCTCAGTGGGTATGTCTGAAAGAATCGTTTTCCCCTCAAAGCTATATTCTTTAAGACATGAAGACATCTCTCTCTCTCCCTCTCTTCTCTCCCTCTCTTCTCCCCCTCTCCCTCTCTTTTCTCCCTCTCTTCTCCCCTCCATCAGTCAACCATTCCAACCTCTTTCGTAGCAGGGCTGAAACAGCCACGCAGACGGGAACACCTGCTCGTTATGCTCCGCTCACAAATACGAGTGTTAAAAGGTTGGCCACTGTGTTTGCGAGAGAGAGAGAGAGAGAGAGAGAGAGAAAGTGTGAGAGTGTGAGAGAGAAAGTGTGAGAGAGAGAGAGCTAGAGAGAGTGTGTGGAAAAAGAGAGAGTGTGTGAGAGAGAGTGAGAGAGAGTGTGTGAGAGAGATAGAGAGAGAGTTATAGAGAGAGAGTTATAGAGAGAGAGAGAGTGTGTGAGAGAGAGTGTGTGTGAGAGAGAGAGAGAGTGTGTGTGTGATAGAGAGAGAGTGTGTGATAGATAGAGAGAGTGTGTTAGAGACTGTGTGAGAGAGAGTGTGTGTGTGTGAGAGAGAGAGTGTGTGTGTGATAGAGAGAGTGTGTGATAGAGAGAGTGTGTTTTTGTGTGTGAGAGAGTGTGTGATAGAGAGTGTGTGTGAGAGAGAGAGAGAAAGTGTGTGTGTGTGTGTGTGTGAGAGTGTGTGTGTGAGAGAGAGTGTGTGTGTGTGTGTGTGAGAGAGTGAGTGAGAGAGAGAGAGTGTGTGTGTGAGAGAGTGAGTGAGAGAGAGAGAGTGTGTGTGAGAGAGAGAGAGATAGAGAGAACGAGAGAGTGTGTGAGAGAGAGTGTGTGTGTGTGTGTGTGAGAGAGTGTGTGTGTCACTCACAGGCATTCATCACCATGTCGACCCGCAGTTCTGGTTTCCAGTCGTCCCAAGAGGTCTCAAACCCCTCAGCGAATCGGATGCAGAAGTTCTTGAAGTGGCCTTTGCTCACGAGAGACTCGGAGGAGCAGGCGGTGATCAGCGTGCTCTCGATGGTCAACACCAGGGCGGAGCCCGTGTCAAAGTCTATGCTGTGATTGGCCTAGAGACACACACAGGGCAAAGTTAGCAGAGCATGTGTGTGAGGCTGTGACTGTTCGGTTTACACATGCATTGTGTGTGACTGTGTGTGTGTGTGTGTGTGTGTGTGTGTGTTTGAGACTGTGACAGTTTACACAGTCATTGTGTGTGTGTGTGTGTGTGTGCGTCTGTTTGATGTACACATCTCCTGTGTGTGTGTGTGTGTGTGTGAGACTGTATGATGTACACATCTTGTGTGTGTGTGTGTGTGTGTGTGTGTGTGTGTGTGTGTGTGTGTGTGTGTGTGTGTGTGTGTATGTGAGACTGTATGATGTACACATCTACTGTGTGTGTGTGTGTGTGTGTGTGTGTGTGTGTGTGTGTGTGTGTGTGTGTGTGTGTGTGTGTGAAGTGTGCGTGTGTGTGTGAAGTGTGAAGTGTGAAGTGTGTGTGTGTGTGTGTGTGTGTGTGTGTGAAGTGTGTGTGAAGTGTGTGTGTGTGTGTATGTGTGAGTGTGTTACCGGCGTGGAGCCCGTGATGGGTAGGCAGATGCCCAGGTCGTTGACGGTGAGCTGCAGGAAGAGGGTGCTGAAGGCCTGGGCGCTGCTCTGCTGGATGGCTGGCAGTTTGTCCACCACCTCTTTAGTGGCCACATGGATGTCAGAGTGAAGCTTCATGCTCTCAGACTTCCAGTTATCATACGCCGCCTTGTAGTTCAGCCAGAACAGCACCGCTACAACACACACACACACACACACACACACACACACACACACACACACACACACACACACACACTTCCAGTTATCATATGACGCCTTGTAGTTCAGCCAGAACAGCACCGCTACAACACACACACACACACACACACACACACACACACACACTTCCAGTTATCATACGCCGCCTTGTAGTTCAGCCAGAACAGCACCGCTACAACACACACACACACACACACACACTTCCAGTTATCATACGCCGCCTTGTAGTTCAGCCAGAACAGCACCACTACAACACACACACACACACACACACACACACACACACACACTTCCAGTTATCATACGCCGCCTTGTAGTTCAGCCAGAACAGCACCGCTACAACACACACACACACACACACACACACACACACACACTTCCAGTTATCATACGCCGCCTTGTAGTTCAGCCAGAACAGCACCGCTACAGCACACACACACACACACACACACACACTTCCAGTTATCATACGCCGCCTTGTAGTTCAGCCAGAACAGCACCGCTACAACACACACACACACACACACACTCACTAATGTGCACACACACCCTCAAATGCCATGACATTTAAACAGAAACCCAGGCACCTCTCTAGTGTGGTGCCCTGAAGATTTCCAGTGCAGTGTTGCTACATACAGTACCAGCCAAAAGTTTGGACACCTTTCATTTTGTTCTTTATTTTTATTATTTTCTACATTGTAGATTAATACTGAAGACATTTATACTACAAAAGAGCACATATGGAATGATGTACTAAACACAAAAAGTGTTATCTACCATGTAGAAAATAATAAAAGTAAAGAAAAAACTTCTCAAAAAATGAGAAGGTGTGTCCAAACTTTTGACTGGTGCTGTATACACACACTCTTTATCGGGACATACCTCTGTCGAAAGCCACAGGTTGGGCAAAGATGATTGGTCGGTTTAGTGTGATGAGCACGGCCTCTTTGTCTGAGCAGCCACTGATCTCCTCCTGCAGGGCATTCCGCAAACCAATCCGGGTGCGGAAATATGCCACCTGGTGGAAGTCTGACCCCGCCTCTTCATACACCTGTTCAGAGGACAACAGAGTCCATGTGTTGCCTTGCATTGCTTTGCTTTATTAAGCAGTTTGTGGTGTCTTGGTATCTGTGCAGGTGGCTTGGCTCATTAAAAGGTGTGTGTGTGTTTGTGTTTGTGTGTGTGTGTGTGTGTGTGTGTGTGTGTGTGTGTGTGTGTGTGTGTGCTTGCTCTTTTTGACTTTATTTTTAAGCACCACAAGATTGTAATGAAGGTTCTATTTTTGAAGGTGTGTAGGTGTGTGTGTGTGTGTGTGTGTGTCTGTGTGTATGTGTGTGTGTGTATGTGTGTGTGTGTATGTGTGTGTCTGTCTGTGTGTGTGTCTTTATGTGAAAAAGTGTGCTCACCTGGTGTTTGACGATCTGTCCAAGAGCGAGGTTCAGATCCACCTGGCATTTCCCAAACAGCTTTAGGTAACTACTTCCTGTGGGTGTGGCTTTGCACTGAATCCGATTGGATAGCTCGAGCTCAATCAAACCTGTCTCGAAACGCACAGCACGCATGGAGGGTGTGGTTGCAGTCACCTGGATGCCCTGTAAGACACATTCACACACAAATGCATATGGTGTATGGCGTAATAGAAACACACTATCCACATGTACACTTCAAATCCATTAAATGCAAATACTTACACACACACATACAGTACCAGTCAAAAGTTTGGACACACCTTTAATTTTTTTGAGAAGTGTTTTCTTTACTTTTATTATTTTCTACATTGTAGATTAATACTGAAGACATTTAGACTACGGAAGAACACATATGAAATGATGTTCTAAACAAAAAAAGTGTTATCTATCATGTAGAAAATAATAAAAATAAAGAAAAAACTTCTCAAAGAACAAGAAGGTGTGTCCAAACTTGACTGGTACTGTATACACAGAGACACACATACCTTGAACATCAGGTTGACGGAGTACAGCAAGATTTTGGGCTTATCTCCATCAGTGGACATATCATGTTCATTCCACAGCGGGATTGGCTGCTCCCCGCCTGTTTACAAACACAAACACAAACACACACTCAAACTTACTCCGACAAAACAAACCATATGCTATGATAGACCATTGTTTAACGTTCAGTGGTAAGACAAATGACTACAGACAAAAGTGAAATATGCTTAAAGATCTCCACGTCCACTTCAAGGCACTTCCTGCTGTGATTGTTGTCACGGCAACTGACTGACCTGAGACTTTCTGGATGACCTCGTTGACCTCCTTCATGAAGACCCTCTGCAGGAAGACCAGGTGGTTCAGCAGGTCCGTGGTCAGGTTGTGCTCAAAGGAGCCAATCTGTCCAGAGACATGGAGATCAGATATGAGACACACACAAACACAAACACAAACACACACACACACACACACACACACACAAACTCTCTCTGTCCAGAGACATGGAGATCAGATATGAGACACACACACACACACACACACACACACACACACACACACACACACAGAGACACACACACACACACACACAGAGACACACACACACACACACACAGACACACACACACACACAGAGACACACACACTCACACACACACACACACACACACACACACACATACACACACTCACACTCTCTCTGTCCAGAGACATGGAGATCAGATATGAGACAGTCCAAATCTCACACACACACACACACACACACACACACACACACACACACACACAGACACACACACAGACACACACACAGACACACACACACACTTCCTCACCTCTGCGACGCAGCGCAGGTAGTTGCCCTGCAGGTAGTTGCCGTGTTTGGTGGGCATCTCCTCGGGGGCCCAGCTGTTGTCGGCGGTGTGGCCCTCGTGCTCCTGGATGATGTACTCGCCCGACATGGTGACGGGCGGCAGGGTGAGGCTGGCAGAGGGTGGCAAGGCCGACACGTCCACCGGCGGCACCTTGGACTGGAAGCACAGCTTGTGGTTGGGCAGCTCGAACGTGAACCGCGTCTGGGCCCCTGGAAGAGGAAGCACAGCGATCAGAGTCAGAATCAGAATCATGTTTATTGGCCAAGTAAGTACATTTTCATATACAAGGAATTTGTTCTGGGTTTAGTTGCTCTCACTGTACTTAAACTGAAAATATACAGTAGTACAGTTTAGGATACATTAAATTAATATAATATATAATAATAAAATAAAATAATTTATAATAATTATAAATTGATAAGCACACAAGGAACACTTTGCTTATTTGCTTAGACGTGTAGGGAACATGAGATTACGAGATATGTGTGCGTTTCTGTGTGTGTGTTGAGGAGTGAGGGTATGTGTAGGTACGTGGTCTGTGATATCAATATGTGTGCATTATTTGTTCTACAACTGCACACTGCCATTCATTACTGTCTCTACTGATAATATACTGTCCATTTATCTATCTTAACAGAATCCGAGTCACCACAATAACAACAACAAAATCAGCAATAACTCAGCTTTTCATCTGGGGAAAAAAACGTCCTGTGTCTGCGTATGTGTCTGCGCGTCTGCGCATCTACGTGTCTGTGGGTCTGCGTCTGTGTCTGCGTCTGTGTGTCTGCGTCTGCGTGTCTGCGCCTGTGTGTCTGCGTCTGCGTGTCTGCGTCTGTGTGTCTGCGTCTGCGTGTCTGCGCCTGCGTGTCTGCGTGTCTGCGGCTGCGTGTCTGCGCCTGCGTCTGCGTGTCTGCGTCTGCGTCTGCGTGTCTGCGTCTGCGTGTCTGCGTCTGCGTGTCTGCGTGTCTGCGTCTGTGTGTCTGCGTCTGCGTGTCTGCGTCTGTGTGTCTGCGTCTGCGTGTCTGCGCCTGTGTGTCTGCGTCTGCGTGTCTGCGTCTGTGTGTCTGCGCCTGCGTGTCTGCGGCTGCGTGTCTGCGTGTCTGCGGCTGCGTGTCTGCGTGTCTGCGCCTGCGTGTCTGCGTGTCTGCGGCTGCGTGTCTGCGTGTCTGCGCCTGCGTCTGCGTGTCTGCGCCTGCGTCTACGCGTCTGCGTGTCTCACCGGTCATGCCGTGGCTCTTCATGCGTCCCATCTTGTACTCGGCCTTCAGCGAGGGCAGCAGCGCGGCTCCTATGGTGATGCCATCCAGCATGGCGCTGAACTTCAGCACGATGGGCTTCTTCTCCAGCCCCTCGGGCAGCTGGGGGAACTCGTTGGCCTCCACGGGCGTTTGATTGACACTCGAGGTCCTGTCCGAGGGCTGGGGGGTGGGCGTGTCATCTCGGTTCGGAGGCGGGCTGTAGAGCGAGCGAAACAAACATGGGGAAGAAGCCCATAGGGACAAATCAGATGTCAATCAACTTTTCAACTGAGATGTCAACAGCAACCAAGTTTCTGTGTAACCATGAGAGACCATGTTGTGAGTGTCGTTATTAAGCCTTTTCATTAGCAAGGCACAGAGGGGACTAGGGTTTCTATTTGAGAAATCAGCATGCAGCATTGAGTCTGAATACAGATGAGGAGGGAACGCTGGGGTCTTCATCACTCTCACACATCACACACACACACACACACACACACACACATTTGCAGTCTGCCTGGCACTACTCTCTGTCATCATTATTGGACTCTGATGCTGACAGACAAAAACATGAAAGCCTCGCACATATGCGCGCACGCACACACACACACACACACACACACACACACACACACACACACACACACACACACACACACACACACACACACACACACACACACACACACACACACACACACACACACACACACACACACACACACACACACACACACACAGTCAGTCTTCACTGACGGGAGGTCGCCATGATATTTCACAGACCTTCTGTGTGTGAGGGATGAGTGGGGAAGATGAAGGCAGAGAGAGTGTGTGTGGGAGGGTTATTACATGCATGGTTATGACCATGATAGTGGGAATAGGATAGAGTGTGTGCATGTGTGTGTGTGTGTGTGTGTGTGTGTGTGTGTGTATGTGTGTATGTGTTTATGTGTGTAAGCGTGTGTGTATGAGTGCGTGTATTAGTAAATACAACATGTCTATGCCTGTGACGGTGTTGTCTGGTAGACTTCAGTGCTGGGGGGTTGGTGGATGAGATCGGAGATTGTGTGTGTCTGTGTGTCTGTCTGTGTGTCTGTCTGTGTGTCTGTCTGTGTGTCTGTCTGTGTGTCTGTCTGTGTGTCTGTCTGTGTGTCTGTCTGTGTGTGTGTCTGTGTGTGTGTGTTAGAACATAGAACATGTCTATGCCTGTGATGGTGTTGTCTGGTAGACTCACGTGCCGGAGGGTTGGAGGATGAGATCGGAGAGTGTGTGTGTGTGTGTGTGTGTGTGTCAGGTGTGTGTGTGTGTGTGTGTCAGGTGTGTGTGTGTGTGTCAGGTGTGTGTGTGTGTGTGTGTGTGTGTTGTCTGGTAGACTCACGTGCTGGAGGGTTGTCGGATGAGGTCAGAGATCTGCTTGGAGAGCTGGTGGGAGATGCGGACCATCATGCTGTGCAGCGTGGCGGGGTGCTGGGGGATGTTGATGAGGATGGCGCCCACCTTGCACACGGCCGCGTTGTTGGTCTTCAGGCCCCGCTGGGCGCTGTACAGGGCCTGGGACTTGGCAATGTTACACTTCACCACCGTCCTGGAACAAGCACACACACTCAAGTCAACGATGATACACACACACATATCACAAACACATATCACACACACACACACACACGCACACACGCACACACACACACACACACATGATAACCACTTGCTGAATGATTTGAGTAGCGCGCGCGCACACACACACACACACACACACACACACACACACACACACACACACACACACACACACACACACACACACACACACACACACACACACACACACACACACACACACACACACACACACACACACACACACACACACACACACACACACACACACACACACACACACACACACACACACAGACAAATACATAAACAGATGTTATGAGACATGCATTGCAGACAGGGTTGCCTTTGCCATCCTTAACAATGAATGACATTCCAGGGCAAGGCAGGATGCTACTAATGTGAGCGATGCTATTAATGTTAATAGAGTCCTGTAAGCGAGCCTCCTACAAAATGCTTCAACGCTTCTGAGGGGAGGGGAAGGCCAGGTGGCCATGATGCAGGTGTCCACTAGGGGGCCACAGGGACTGCATGCAGAGCGGAGGGATGTCTGTGGGTTCCATCATCCAGGACAGGACAGAACTAAACATGGAGCTGTACATCAGGTGTATGATGTGTGATGGCACTACTGCTCTCAGGTCAGGGACAAGACAGACGACGGGGGACAACACACACACACACACACACACACAAATACACACAACAACAACAACAACAACAACAACAAAAGTCTTGTTCATGCATGCAACCACACACACATACAACTATGCACACATACAGACATACACACATGCACACATAGAGACACACACACACACACACACACACACACACACACACACACACACACACACACACACACACACACACACACACACACACACACACACACACACACACACACACACACACACACTACAAACAAACACACAGACAAACAAAAACATTCATACTACAATAGAGCTATTATAAGCCGTCATGAGGGACACAGAGTGAGACGCAGTATGACTGCAGGTAAACACAGGCTCCTGACAGATGACTGGGGCACATGTAGACTGTGTGTGGTGACATTGGGAGACATTATGAACATTACACAGAGACAAGAAGAATTCAGAGACGGACTCAAATGGGTCACGAGGTGAGTGATGCGGTAGAGGTGCTGCAATGAGAGAGAGAGAGAGGGGGAAAGAGAGAGAGAGAGGTAGAGAGAGAGAAGGAGAGAGAGAGAAGGAGAGAGATAGAGAGAGAGAGAGGGCGGGAGGAAGAGAGAGAGGAAGAGAAAGAGAGTGAGAGGGAGGGGGAGAGAGATAGAAAGAGGGAGGGGGAGAGAGGGAGAGGAAGAAAGAGGAGAGGGAAAGAGAGAGAGGGGGATGAAAAAGAGAGATATAGAGAGGGAGAGTGAGAGAGAGGGAGGGGGGAGAGGAAGAGAGAGAGAGAGCGAGAGAGGGGGAGAGAGAGAAAGGGGGTGAGAGAAAGAAAGAAAGGGAGAGAGAGGGAGAAAGAGAGAGGGAGAGAGAGAGGGAAAGAGAGGGAGAGAGGACGAGAGTGGGAGATGAAGAGAGAGGGAGAGAGAGAAGGGGGAGAGAGAGAGAGAGAGAGAGAGAGAGAGAGGGAGAGAGAGGGAAAGAAAGAGAGAGAGAGTACACAGATAAATGAAGATGGCTGAAAAGAAAAGCTATTTGTGAGACACTTGAAGCTGTGAAGAGCTGGCACTGGCAGACAGCATGAAGCAGAAGACCAGGAAGTGACCATGGAAGAGGATATGGTCACGACACGAGGGGAAGTGAAGAACTCATGGAGACTTGGGAGGAGAGAGAGACAGAGAGAGAAAAGTGAACCACATACAAAAACTCCTGCTTGGCTGTGCTGGTAGGAGAGGTGGGGAAGTCCTCCAGTCTACCCCGCCAGAAAGAGAGAGAGAGAGAGAGAGAGAGAGAGACAGAGAGAGAGAGTGAGATAGAGATAGAGATAGAGATAGAGATAGAGAGATAGAATGAAAGAAGGTAGCAGAGGAATAGAGGACGAGACAAAAAGAAATGTGAAGAAGAAGAAAATTGAAAAAAGTAGAAAAGAGGAAGTAGAAAAAGTAGAAAAAGAGAGAAATGAGGAGAGAGAGAAAAGAGGAAATAAATTATTAGTTTCCATACAAGAAAATCTGTTGAGTCAAGAGTTGAAAAAGTTCCCATGAAAATTCAAAACCAAACTCAACTGCTGAAGAGAGAGGGAAAGATGGGATTATACAAACAGGGCAACATGCACAAAGTATACAGAAAAATCAAGGAATTAAAAAAAAGGAAATAGGAACATGCACAAACCCGGTCAGACAAAATACTGAAACTGTGTTTGCATGGCATACAGTCAATTCCTGACTTCTACATCCCCTCATTCTAACATGTGAGGCCATTGTTGGGAGTTCTGGAGGCATTGAGGGGTACTCACTGGATGTCTGGGGTGATGCCCTCCAGCAGGACGATGTTCACGCCTCCGATGTGAGACGACACACACGTCTCCGTCATCTTCTGGTGGAGGATATCTGCAAACAGGAAGTCACATACCCCATCATGTACTACTGGGAGATATCCAGGGGGTTTGTGTGTGTGTGTGTGTGTGTGTGTGTGTGTGTGAGTGTGTGTGTGTGTGTGTGTGTGTGTGAGAGTGAGTGTGAGTGTCATGTATTACTGGGAGATATCCAGGGGGTTTGTGTCCATGACTGTCCCACACTGGGGCGAATCCTGACTGCTGTAAAGCTCTGGAAGCCTAAGTCACTTTGGATAAAAGCATCTGCTAAATACCTGACCTTGACATGGTGAAACTGTATTGGCTTTCTCTACTGTATGTACCAACATATAGAGTATCTGTGTGTGTGTGTGTGTGAGTGTGAGTGTGTGTGTGTGTGTGTGTCTTGAGCACCTTTCATCTTCTCCTTGAGAGTGAAGCTGCCATGGATCTTCTTAAGCTCCGCCTCCATGGTCAGTCCACCAATGTCTGCCTCCAGGTGGGTGCGGTTCACCATGCCGACGCCAAACACGATCAGGGTCACATGGTGTGGCTCGCTCCCCCCTAGGCTCCGCCTGCGGCTCGGCCTACTGGGTGGAGTCTCGCCCTCCGACTCGATCACCAATCGGCATGGAGGATCTGTGGGGCTCCGCCCACCATCTACATTACAGGAAGGAGAAAATACATCAGGAAAGACTCAGAGACACACACACACACACACACACACACACACACACACACACACACTCAGAAGAAACTAGACACACATTTACAAACTTTGCAATATCATGAATACCTGCTGATTATTCTATATCATTACCAACTACCCACTTTTAAGTAAGCCCCTAATGGCTTTTTCTAACAAGAAAGTGCTCACACCTGATTGGATGCCTAAAGTGTTGATTAAGTGTTGCTTGTGAGCATTACCAGCTTATACTGGAGGAATATTTATGGTTCACTGATCATATTTGACAAGGTGATTGACATCTACGACTGCATTTATACCCTCATCTCATTGGTCAGAAAGAGCAATGCTCTCACCTGATAGGCCGTTCTCCGGCGACTCCTTGTCCAGTATGCCGGTGGGGTCTGAGATGATTATGTTTATGTATATACTTGAATCCTATTCCTAATACCTTGCTGCTTTGACAATTGAATTTCCCTCACAGGATTAATAAAAGGTTATCTATCTATCTATCTATCTATCTGCGACTGCATTTATACACTCATCTCATTGGTCAGTTTGAGCAATGCTCCCACCTGATAGGCCGTTCCCTCATCTCATTGGTCAGTTAGAGCAATGCTCTCACCTGATAGGCCGTTCTCTGGCGACTGCATTTATACCCTCATCTCATTGGTCAGAAAGAGCAAAGCTCTCACCTGATAGGCCGTTCCCTCATCTCATTGGTCAGTTAGAGCAAATGCTCTCACCTGATAGGCCGTTCTCTGGCGACTCCTTGTCCAGTATGCCGGTGGGGTCTGAGATGAGCGAGTAGAAGTTGAGCAGCTTGTACATGTTCTGCCAGCACTCGGCGGACGGCTCGCTCTGCTCCGACACCGTGATGGAGTCCGAGTCGTCCATCTGGGTGGTGCTGGTGATGTGGTCCGCCACGTCGCGCGAACCCTTCCGCGACACCTGGGGGGCGACAGTGGCACAGGAGGTAGAGAAGTCGTTTAGTGATCAGTTGAAGGTTGAGGAAGGTTGCTAGTTCGATTCCCTGTTGCAGTGTCCTTGAGCAAGACACTGAACCCCTAATTGCTACTGATGTGCAGTGTGCCATCAGTGTAGAATGTAAAATGTGTATACATCTTGTAAGTCGCTTTGGATAAAAGCGTCTGCTAAATGTAAATGTCTAGGTTTCTATCGGTCTCTATAGCTGCAAGGGCTAGGGGGAAATTGATTCAGCTGCGTATTGTGATTTTAACCAAAAACTGCATTGAATTAGATGCCCAAGAATCCAGCCATCCCAGTTGGCAGACAAAAAAGTTAGTTTAGTTGTTAGTAATTGATTAACCTATTGATAGGCTATAGGCATTCATAGTCCACTATATGACAGTAAGAAGCTCCTAATCAATGTTTAACCATTTATTGGATAAAAGCGTCTGCTTAATGTAAATGTAAATGTAAATGTAAACCTTGGACGTGCGGCGCTCTGAGCGGCCCAGCGTGTTCCGCCCGCTCCGGGGCTCCCTCCTCGGCAGCGTGTCCAGCCCCGAGATGCCCGAGCTGGAGCTCACCCCTCCCCCGGAGAACCCGATGCCAACCCCGACCATGGGCATGCCGATGCCCACGGCCGTCCCGGAGGTGGTGGTGGTGCCCGAGCGCTTGGTCTTCTGGCCCGGGTGCCGCTGGATGGTGCCGTTGAGACTCCCGCGGCTGCTGCGGCTGAAGTCCGACGAGCGGAACTGCCGGTAGGGGCGGGGCTTGAAGGTCGGGGTGGGCGAGGCCGAGCCGACGGTGTAGCGGTTGAGCTTGATGTCCGTCTGCGTGGCCTTGATCTGGTCGATCATGGTGCTGAACTGGTGCACCAGGCGGACCAGCGCCATGTCCACGTGCTGGCGGATGGCCTGGCACGCCAGCGTGAAGTGGCAGTGGACGCTGGCGTGCGGCCGGCGGCTCAGCTCGTGGAAGGACGTGAGGCCGTTGGGGGGCGCCGACATGCACTTCTCCAGGATCACCGCGTTCAGGCTGAACGTCTCGATCATCAGCGCCGGCTTGAACTCCAGGGGCGGCAGGTTCACCAGGCCCTGCCTACGAACGCAAATACAAACACACGGTAAATAAACAAACTACATACATAACACATATACAGGCCCTGCCTATGAACACAAATACAAACACACGTCACTAAACAAACCACAATGTGAAATACATGTATCTTAACGGTAATCTAATATATACAGCCTAATATATCTTCATCTTAATATTTCCCATCATCAGTTACAGTTCATCTGGTTTTGTTTGCTCTGCAATGTTCTGTATAGGGTAATAACACAAATTATTATATGGCAACGACAGTACGAGCATTCTGATTGGCTAATGGGTAGTCATGCCAGCCGCGTATTGACCGGTCTGCTGGTCTGATAAGTATTGTTATTGCCCTCCAGTGACGTCATCTTAAAAATGAGCAATACCATGTACCAAACACTAAACATTACATCCTTAATAATAAGCGATATTAATAGACATGAAGCTATCGCTCAGTTGATACGTTACAGCCTCAGTCTGATATTTCCCTGCATGCCCTCACTCTCGGTTAGTAAGTAGTTAGTAGCCCCAAAGACACTGACCGGCGGGCACGTTTGTTCTTGCGGTCCTTGCTGGTGTCTGAGTCCACTATGTCAGCCCTCAGGCACTCCAGGGTCCCGCTGAAGGACAGGTGCTCCCCGAAATACATCTTATAGCTGAAGGGAGGAGCGTCCTGCGGCTGGATGCCTGTGTGGCTTAGTAGTGGCTTAAACACAACCTACACACATGGCACGCATACACACACAGAGACACACAAACACACACGCACACACGCACACACACGCGCACACACACACACACACACACACACACACGCACACAAAGTTGTAGTATATGCTAATTATACACGTACATATTCCATTTTGGTGTGATTTGAATTGTAATGTTTCCATTTTGTTGTGGTGTGTATTGGTGCCTGTATGCCTGAGTCTTAATGCATGTAAAATGAGTAAGAGTATTTGTGTGTGTATGTGTGTGTGTGAGTGTGTACCTGAGCATCAGCGAGCTGTACAGCAGCGGGACATTGGTTGATCTCGTCCGCCTCCAGCA
>NC_137911.1:28231489-28233989 GCF_963457725.1 Sprattus sprattus | reverse complement strand
TGCGGCTGTACTGCTCCATCATTGGCTGACCCTGCTGCTGCTGCTGCTGCTGCTGCTGCTGGCGCCGCCTCCTCTTCCGGCCCGGGTACGTGCCGGGCCCCTCGTCGCTGCTGACGGGCTCGAACTCCTCGTTGGCCGAGAAGTAGGCCTCGCTGTCGGCCACGGACATGGACGAGTCCACGGAGCGGTACTGGTGGAAGGTGCTGGAGTCGGCCGACGGCGTGAAGGGGAAGGAGCCGTAGCTGCGGCGCTGGCGCGGGGAGTCTAGAACGTTCTCGTCGCTGCGCGACACCTCGCTGCTGAACTGCACGCCCGTAGGCGGCGCCACCCGCTCGGCGAAGACGGCCGCCGACAGGCTCTTGGTGCTGCCCAGGCGGGCCGACTGGACGGAGGACTGCCGCTTGAGGGGGGAGCGCAGCGGGGAGCGGAGAGGGGGTCCGTCATTGGTCAGGGACTCGGGGGGTGATCCCATTAACCTGTAGGGGGCAGAACAGTTACTTTACACTGCAAATATCCCAACAGAACAGCACCCACTGTGTGTCTGTTCCCATCCTGTGTGTGTGTGTGTGTGTGTGTGAGTGTGAGTACGAGTGTGAGTGTGAGTGTGAGTGTGAGTGTGAGTACGAGTGTGAGTACGAGTGTGAGTACGAGTGTGAGTACGAGTGTGAGTACGAGTGTGAGTGTGAGTGTGTGTGTGTGTGTGTGTGTGTGGTGTCCGTGCACTGTGTGAGTGTTTGTGTGTGTCTGCCTGTCAGTCTGAAGCCAACACTAGTTTTGATTTATATTTCTGTGGACAACGAGAGAGAGAAAAGAACTTACTCAGAACTGGGGGTGGGGCTATTTCTTTCTCCAGCCAATAGGGGCAGAGCTGCGCTGGAGGAGGAGTTTTCCTCTGAAGAGGAGGCGGAGCTGTGAGAGCAGTGGGGCACCTGTAGGCTCAGGTGCTGTTGGCTCTGCCTCTCGCCATTCAACAGGGGGGCGGGAGAACACGTGTCTCTATGGATACCCACACTCTTACCTGCCAAGCCAACCAATGAACATCAGCCTCAGAGAAACACCAACCAATGACAACGGGATACATAAACAATGTTATTGCTCACGGTTCATACCATCGGCGAGTTTGGGTGTTTCCTTGGTAACGATCCACTCCCCTGGCTGCAGTAGCGATTGGCCGTAGCACATGTCAGTCTCTCCGCTGGTGCAGGAGTAGGCGGAGCTTGAGGAGGGGGTCATCTCGTCCAGACGGAAGAAGTCCAGACCGGCCGAGGAGCCGGCGAAGAAGCGACAGCCGCCCAGACAGCCACAGCGATTCCTGCTGCGCTTGTATTTCTCTTCAGGCCACAGGAACCACAGCCTGGATCAAATCAAATCAAACTTTATTTGTACGGCGCATTTCATACACGAAGGAAACACAATGTGACTCACAGTAGGAAGGAAAGAAAAGGGGGGGGGGGGGTTACAAATACTTGTAAAGAAACACAGATAGAAAAATAAGTAAACGTTACATAAATGTTAAATAGATACATTTCACATGATACCAGGGCACCACACATGATACCAGGGCACCACATTAAACGTTTCATAAATGTTAATTAAATACATTTTACACACACACACAGACACACACACAGACACACACACAGACACACACACAGACACACACACACACACACACACACACACACACACACACACACACACACACACACACACACACACACACACACATACACACACCTCTTGGTATACGCGTCGTGCAGCTCCAGGAAGCTCCTCTGAACCTCGTACTTAGCAGGGTGGTCAGCAGCTAGCGCTACGTCGGCTGTGATGAGGTTAAAGGTCACCGAGCCGGCCTCCAGCCAATGAGAGCGACGCAGAAGAGGCGGGGGGAGGCCCAGGCGCGCCCCCTCCTGCTGCTCGATGAACTGGCTGATGACCACTTCCTGCACGGCGGCGCTGATGCCCTCCCCCACCGTGGCCGTGTGCAGGTTACATGTGGCCACACGCACGGCACCCGTCTGGTGGAGCACACACACACATGAGATCAGATACACACACACACATGAGATCAGACACACACAGAGAGACACACACAGAGACACACACATACAAACACACAGACACACACACACACACATGAGATCAGACACACACACACACACACACACACACACACAAACACACAGACACACACACACATGAGATCAGACACACACACAGAGACCTCACTCACTCACTCACTCACTCACTCACTCACTCACTCACTCACTCACTCACTCACTCACTCACTCACTCACTCACTCACTCACTCAGGCCACATGTAACCTGTGAGTGTGAGTGTGTGTGTGTGTGTGTGTGTGTGTGTGTGTGTGTGTGTGTGTGTGTGTGTGAGTGTGAGTGTGAGTGTGAGTGTGTGTGTGTGTGGCATGTCTAACCTTTATGTTGGCAGCACAGCCATGCTCCACGATGAAGAGCTGCACTCCATCCATGGACAGACGGG
>NC_137911.1:28223989-28226489 GCF_963457725.1 Sprattus sprattus | reverse complement strand
GTGCTGATTGGCCGCCCAGATCATCTCAAACTGGTGGAAGAGGATCTTAAACTTCCAGGAGTACGGAACAAATGAGTAGATGTCAGGCTCGCTGTCACTGGCCCAGTCCTCGATGAGATCTACACACACACAGACACACACACACACACACACACACACACACACACACACACACACACACACACACTTTATTATATATAATTCCATAATGACCTAATCGCCGTCTATTCACTGAAAGTTTTTATCAAAAAGCAGAACTACAGATGAAGTGTAGCTGAAGTGTAAACAGGAAGTCTCGGCCATCTCAGGAAGTGTAAACAGGAAGTGTCGGCCATCTTTAGAAGTGTACAAGACTGTGAGGACATGTCAGTGTGGTTTTGATTGCATGTCGTACCAGAGAAGAAGTTCTTCTGTGCCCAGATAAAGTGGTAGGTGTGTGTGTGTGTGTGTGTGTGTGTGTTTGTGTGTGTGTGTGTGTGTGTGTGTGCTGTACCAGAGAAGAAGTTCTTCTGGGCCCAGATGAAGTGGTAGGTGGCTTTATAGACCTCGATCTCACACTGCCACGACTGAGGCATGTTCCACTCCCGCGGGTAACTGGCCTTCACGTTAAACTGCAGACGGGAACGAGAGCCAGCACATATGAACACACAGAAGGACAGACAGACAGGCAGGCAGACAGACAGACAGACAGACAGACAGACAGACAGACAGACAGACAGACAGACAGACAGACAGGCAGACAGGCAGACAGGCAGACAGACAGACAGACCGACAGTAATACAGACAAAGACAGACAGTAATGCAGACACAGACAGACATATGCATACACACGCTTGCACACAACACCCAATGCAAGAACCATAGCCTTTGGCAGGTTTCCAACTACATACCGACACTTACTCACACACACACCCACACACCCACATACCCACACACACACACACAAGTCTGGACATCCACATGTATGTACACACACTCACAAAGCCAAACTACTCACCAGGAGTATCTCAGCCTCCAGTAGAGTTCTGAACTGCATGCTAGTGGTGGTGTCCACATGCAAAAGCTGCCCTTTAATGGTGGGCGAGTACCCTAGCAAGTGAATGGAAGAGAGAGATAGTCGTTATATTTTGCCAAAATAACACAAATATTCCAAGAATTCCATCATCTAAATGATCTGGAAAGACTCCCGGCTCTACTAGGAGAGAGGAAGGACTGCTGTAGACTTGCAGCCCACATTACTAATATTTAATGTTTACTAATTAACAATTAACCTGTTCTATGTTTGTATCCTATGTTAGCATCTATAGCTTATTGTTTGTTTTATTTATTTATGTTAATTTCAATTATACATTTTGTGTAAATATGCTTTGGCAATGTTGCGTGGTATGCAGTCATGCCAATAAAGCCATTTGAACTTGAATTTGAGAGAGAGGGCAGTGTCATACTGGTGTTCAGACAGACGCGAGAGCAATGATAATTCAGTTTGGCATCAGTTCACACGTCTAACTCCAGATATATTAGTGACATAGCCCGGGGCATCCCGTATGGAGATGCTATGGTGTAACATCTCAACAGTGAATGTCACAACATTACTGATGGACAGGAGTACCAGCAGGACTGTCTAAATCTATTTATGGAACGAGAGGAGGAAGATGAAGATGTTTGTGATGTGTGTATGTTTGAGAGAGAGAGAGACAGTGTGTGTGTTAGTGACGGAGAGAGAGGGAAAGAGAGAAGATAATACTAGGAAAGATTGAGTGAAAGAGAGAGACAGAGAGAGAGAGAGAGAGAGAGTATTCATACCATCTTCTCCAACAGTCATGGGGATGTTCACTTCCAGGTATGAGCCAGCTCCCACGTTCACATGGATTGCATTTGTCTCCTGTAGGTCAGGATCAAACCAGTTATGCTGATTCAACTGTATCTATACTTTATGTGTGTGTGTGAGAGAGAGAGAGAGAGAGAAAGAGAGATAGAGAGAGAGAGATAGAGGTCAGTGTGCACGTACCCTGTTCTTGGTGAAGAGCAGGTCGATGGTGGCATCTGCGATGATGTTCATGCGCAGCTCGAAGGCCAGGATCTGGCGTGGTTTCCCTGGGGTGGCCACTTCACTCACCTTCATTGACTGATAGTCAGCCGGCAGGAAGAACTTCCACAAAGAATCCCTGCAGAAGGAATATTCCAGTTTATGATCTGGGTTTGGGCTGAACATCTGTGTTTGTGCCTGTTTGTATTCCAAATTATTTCTGCATTAACTGCAAATGTGTTTGATGAGGATTTGTAAACGTGTGTGTGTGTGTGTGTGTGTGTGTGTGTGTGTGTGTGTGTGTGTGTGTGTGTGTGTCTGTGTCTGTGTGTGTGTGTGTGTGTACGTGTGTGTGTGTGTGTAGCACCTCTGTCTGTCGGCCCACGGCCCGTAGTTGAAGTCTGTTCCCTTCCCACAGACGATGTCCAGACCCCAGCAGGGAGGAAGGTCCTGAAGCTGAGTTCCCTCAGAGCA
>NC_137911.1:28213989-28218989 GCF_963457725.1 Sprattus sprattus | reverse complement strand
AGGCCTCATAGCGGTTTCGTTGTGTGCAGGCACCAGAGTGTTTTTCACACCTCTGTTAGATTTAGTAACATTTGGATGGTGAGGTCACAAAATCTACAGGTAAGTCACAAATGGTCTTTACTTAAATTAAAAAAAAACACACTTTACTTATATAAAAAGCACGCACTTTTATAAAAAGCACACATGAAGCATTGGCTCCAGATCAGAAAATAGAAGCCCACAGATCAAAAACATGGATTTACTGTGAATACTGTCAGAAAATTAAGCCACTATTAATTATCTCATAGAGCCAACCCACACCTGACACACTGAAACCCTTTGAAGCCCTTACACACACACACACACCAATGCCCACTCAGACAATGGTTATGGTATTATATCGCCCTGTATTCTTTTGAGTCCATGTATGAAATATTAAACAGTGTCAGCTGCCCAGACTCTGTCAATCACAAAGTGGTCCAGTCTATTCTTGCTAGTGCATCAAACCAAAACAGTTTTTTTTTTCCATTCCACACATACCAGAATCATTAAAACGTCTAGTGCACAGTGTTTGAGCATGTGTTTGGAAACGTGTGTGAGTAAGAAAGGGAGAGAATGTGTGTGTGTGTGTGTGTGTGTGTGTGTCTGTGACTAATAATCTTTGTTTTAGTGATAATCTGTACACAGTGTGTACAGTCATGTGAAAAGGTGATCCTCTTAGCAGCAAGTTGGAGAGAACAAGATATTGCTGTGAGTGTGTGAGTGTGTGTGTGTGTGTGTGTGTTTGTGTGTGTGATTTTGCAGCACGGGTCGTATTAGCATGCTGGTAAGCTACGTAGCTGTGTCAAAGATATTTCTGAATTGAAAAGGAGGTTTTTCTGGTGGTGCGAGTAACACTCCAAGCTACTTTTGCTTTTGTTTGTTTTTTTGTTCACTGGACATGCCATGCCATGCAATTCCTGCTGGCTAAGGCATCACCCTAAACAACACAGAAGTTAAACAACTTATGCCTTCACCAGCCAAATATACCTCAGTTGCAAAATACATACAGCATTTCCTTCCTAAAGTAAAAGAATAATTGCCATGAACAAAAACAGTTGATTTTTGCGGCTTAAAGGAATATCCACTTGGCCCTACAGATGCAATCTATTGCCCTATAAACTAAAACGTATTGTCCAATACTACAGGCCCTAATACCCTAGTCACAGTCAGCTGCCATTCCTGGAAAGCACCACCTTGAGATAAGAGATATTAAATCCTTCCAAAGGAAACAGACAGCCCCTGTTTCCCAGAATCCACTGTCTTATATTATAAGAACAAAGATGCATTCGGACGTAAGGTCAAATCCATTCACATCAAAGAGGCTAGAAACGAGGCTAACTAAACTTTTCTCAATCCCACTATAACATTCATTTCATTTACCCCTATTATACATTTGACTCTTATGCACCACACTGATCAGTCTGCTGTCTGTAAGCTTCCAAAATGTACTTCAGGAAAATACCCGGGGCATAGGCTACCTCAAAGAGGAGGATCACAGGATCATCAAAACAACTCCACTGCCTATGAACAACTTCAGCCGTGCTTGTTTGCTCTCTGAATATCTCCGCAGATCATTCTTTTTGAGATCACAGTATCAATACGGCTAGGGTATTAAAAAGAAATTCTGTGACTGCATTGTAGTAACTTAGAACATAACGTTATAACGAAGATAAAATATGCACCAGTAAATACGGGTGATATAATAGAGACGATGGAATTGGCGGTTGAATGTGTGTGACAGCGCGTCTTATCTAAGAGGTAAGGACGGCATATAATCACCCATAGAAAACACCTCAAAACAAGTTGCTAAGTATGAGGTCAGTAGCTGACAACAACGGATTAGAGGAACAATGCGAGACTCTACAGTTCAATTTCGTGATGGCTTCAACCACACTTCTATGCGCGACCTATGTTACCCTCGTCAGAGCGGGCAATTGAGATATCTGAAATAAACCGATATCTGCGCTTTACGTGTAACAAGGTACGGTTAACGAATTCAGAAGTGTAGCAAACAATCAAATGCAGCCAGTCTCAGTACAGTGACAAACCAGTTGGCAAAGAAACTTAGCAAACGTTCGCTCTAAACTTAAAAGCTAATACAAAGGTTGAAGACACTGTAGCATGATACATGTTGTAAAACGTGTCAGGCTCATGAGCATCCTGAACTGCTGTCAGGAATTGAAAAGAGACGACAAGCATCCTTGGTTAGCGATGGTTTGTCAATTCAGCAGGTGTGCTATACTGACGTTAGCAAACTAGCATTGACAGGCCGCACCCCACTGACTTCTGACACCTCCAAGAGGCAAAATCAACACGTTAAAAGAAGCATAGGACTGACCTCACGCCATTAAGTAGAGAAGTACGTGTCTATCTGATATCCATAACCTCGAGCTCGGTATGTTTCGTACAGTGCGCTCACACAGCGCCACATTCATATCTCATGTCCCACAGCGACAGCAGCTCCTTCTCGGATTATTTACATGGAGAATGTCTGCGCTTCCTGCTGCGCGCATCACGTGCACAAACACGCCAATAGGATGTGTTTGCCGTGAACGATCCAATTACGAAAGAAGGCGTATAATAATAAACCGTAAATGGCACAACATACAGCCAATTATACACGCTTCTTTTTTCCTTTTCAGTGTAATTTACATTACACTTGTCATCCTCAAGATTGGCAATCCATTGCCGTTTTACGTATTTATAGATGTTCAACATTGAAAAGCTTTTGATGTGATAGTGCTACCTAACTCTCTCTGACAAGGATAAAATATCCGTTCAATAAATGAAAGAAACATTTACCTGTTAAATTCCGTAATTTTATTTCATTACACATTAAAACATAATCGGACAAGCATGAAAAACACCAATCTTTTGCACAACACTTTCAGATATAAATAATGTTAAACTAACAGATATTGTGAATTTTTATTTGTATTTGTAGTTTTTTTTAAATATATGCTCTGGTTGTTAAAAAAAGAATACCGGTATGAACACCTTGCAGACAGTCAGGCTCACAACAGAGCACACGCACATATTAATATGACACTTTAAAACTAAATGCAAGAGCATCAAACTTTTGATCAAACCAACACACAGTAATGCAGTCTGGAATTTATCCAGTCCTTATATAAGACCATGTGGAACCCAAACTCCAGTGGGAGAATGAGAAGAGTAGAGACCTGAAGATACAGTATTTCTACATTATTTCAGTATAGTATCCCAGGCATACAAATACACATTATCAGCCCTTCACCAGAGCACTGATAAGAGTATCTGTATGTGAGCCAACTAATGTTTGCCTCTTTTGTCACAGTTTGAGAATGTACTCATAGCCATTCTGAAGAAAAGTACAGTGTTTAACTCTAACCTTTCTTATCTTGTGATTCCATAAAGCGTTCAACGTACGACAACATACCCTTGACCGTGTGCAAAATCAATCAGAAATGGCCACAAAGGGATAAGAATGTAAACAAACAAAAATTGCGCCGCAACAGGTTTGCCAAGCTTAATACAGCTCTAACCACCTGATTACCACCAAGCACATATAATGACTGTAATGGCCTTAGAAACAATGGCAGTGTCAACTTTCACGACAGGCAGCAACACGCAGGTGACAGCCATATGCGAGGCATCTCTCTGATATGAGGACACAATCATGTTTTGACTGTTGTGCGTCCACGGAGCTCAGAAGTTCGTGAGAAGATCGCGTTCCTGCACGCTGGTATAGAAGGGCTTGCCAAACACAAAGGAGTGAAGCCCTGCCCTCAGTTTTTCTGCCATCGCCATGACGATATTCAGGTCCCCCTCCACAGTCAGGTCCAGGTCAGTCTTCAGGCTTCTCAGGGAGCGGAATGGTTTCTTGCCCTTCTGACTAAAAACAAAAACTTAATTTTATTGTTTTTATTCCATGTATATACATATATATATTTTAATTTTTTTTTTTATAAGTATGTTTGTTTATTTTGTTTGTTTGTTTGTTTATTTATTTTAGATAATGTAATGTGTTCTCTGCACTCAAAGCACATTGTGTCTATGTAAACCATATGAACTTGAACTTGTACTAAACACAGAAAATAACAGCCACCACAGTCAACTTATTTATGCTTTTGTGCAAACTACAAGCATAACAAAAAAATAAATATCTTTGCTATATCACACACTACTGTACATCACTATGGGAGATTACATGCCAAATGCCATACACATCATATCCGATGAGTGACACTTAATTACTAGCATGGCTTCCTCCTGGCTGTAATGGGTATATAAAAAAATCAAGCAAGCTCTGGAGGGGGTAATCTGTCTATGTCATTCACTATGTGCACTACTTGGGCATTAAGGGTATAGACCACACATTTGCATGTGTGATTAAGTGTGAGCGCGAGTGAGAGAAAAAGTAATTGGAAGTCAATGCCAAGTAGCTAAGTTACTGACATAACTGATCTTCCAATGGAATATGTGTGTGTGTGTGTCTGTCTGTGTGTCTGTGTGTGTGTGTGTGTGTGTGTGTTTCTGTGTCCCTGTGAGTGTGTGTGTGTGTGTGTGTGTGTGTGTGTGTGTCTGTGTGTGTGACTCACGTCTCATCCTCTATGTAGCGCAGCAGTGTGAGTGCTTTCCTGTGGAGCAGCAGCAAGAAGTGGGAGAGATAGACGGTACGCAGCTGAAGCCCTGGCTTCAGAAGGAACACCTGCGGACACACACACACACACACACACACACACACACACACACACACACACACACACGGAGGACACCATGTGATATCTAATGTGTAAAAAGAGAACAAGAGGAAATATAAAATATCTTGGGGGTATTATCTCACCTCATCTATAAATGATCGGACCAGTGTGTCTCTGTGCGTGACATCCTGAAATATGTTCCTGAAAGGTCAAGCAAAGGACATACAATGGTCAAATGGGTACAAATCTATGACAGGGCACTTTCTGTTTGAAATAAAAATGTTTGAAAATCACACA
>NC_137911.1:28201489-28203989 GCF_963457725.1 Sprattus sprattus | reverse complement strand
GACATTGCTTAAACCGTGAAGGTATTAATATTGTCGTAGAATTAGCGCGGGATGCAATGACGCCTTTAAACAACGATGTGTCCCGAAGTGAAATGTTTGGAAACATAAATATAGCCTATTTGGCTTCGCGGAAAACGCAAATGACGACACTGGGAATCAGTCAGCCGTTTAATTCATCAAACTATCAACGCACTGTAGACCCCACATCATCCAACAGTTTATCCAATTGCCTTTGCCCTCTTTGGACAATCGCCAATTACACAAGATCAAAGTAAATTCCATGGCGATCGCAGGAATGTCCACACATTACAATAATTGCCCCATCAAAAGATGAGGACGTTTTCGACTCGTGCATTTCAACGGAGAGCGGTCTGCAGCAGTTTTTTAAGAACTTACCAGCTGGATGCCGCTGGGGTGACGGTGGCTATTGGTCCTGGGACCAGTAGGCTTTCGCTATACGTTTCACGTTCGTTTCGCTTGAAGGGCCGTGTGTGCTGATATTTGAAGTGGTCAAGGGCTGGAAATATAATAGCCTTACAGTTTGCTGGGTGCTTTAGTTATTACTGCCTTGATTACATGCAATTGCCATATTTTATATTGATCGTTTTTTATTTCTCTTAACGTGCAAAGTGTCATTCCCGTTGGATGCACAAACTTGTCATCATGCGTGTGCATTCTGCTAACTGCACTGTCCATAACTATTTAATATAACTTAATGTGAAGCCTAGGTTATTCTCTTATTTTCAGTTGATATAGTGGGATTGTTAGAGGGACGTCACGAATGAGTTTTTAATGAGAGAGCCTGTCCACAACCAATCACCGTCCTCACCCCTTCTAAACTCGTGCATGAGAGTCGACGTCATCCATAGCAACGGTGGTTTTATCTTAAGCTTAGGAGTTGGTATTATCCTTAGTATGAGTAGGTCTCAGAGCCGTTGTGAATCACTTTTAAGAAATTACTCCTACGTAAAAGGTTTTAGCGCGAGTTAGGAGCACTCCTAGTGGTAAGATAAAAGGCTTTGTGAATACGGCCCCTGGAATCATAGGCCTCGGTGCGATCTCATTCTTATCAAAAACATCATCTTCATCAGGTAATGGCCATGCTATCTCCTTCAACCTGACCAATTCTTTAATGTAAATCTCTGACCACTTCCAGCACATCCAGCCGGCTCCTGGGCCTAATCCATACTTACAGTAGGGGTTTCCTATGTGGCAATCAGGGGCCGTATTCACAAAGAATCTTAGGGCTAAAAGTAGCTCATAAGTGGCGAATTTAGGAGAAACTCCTAAAAATAATGGGCGTGTCAGTCTTAAATTTAGGACTCCTATTTTTTTTTACTAAGAGCAATTCACAAAATATTTTATCCCTAAAAGTAGCACCTAAGTCTAGGACAGCTTAAAACTCCTCATGAGGACTCCTAAGTCACTAAGACCTATTCACAAAAAGTCTTAAAATGGCTGAAGCCAGACGTAACGTGTTGGAGACAATGAACGACTCTGAATTGTTGAGAAGATATCGTTTAAACCGTGAAGGCATCAACATTTTACTAGAATTAGTGCGGGATGCAATCACGTCTCCAACTATCCGAAACAACCCAATCAGTCCGGAAGTTAAATGTTTGATAACATTACGATTTTTGGCTACGGGGAAAATGCAACTTTGCAACGCAGACGACTTCAGAATATCGCAATCATCAGTAAGCCGATTCATTCATCAAACTATCACCGCACTCTGTAGACCACACATTGTTTATCCGGTTCCCTTTGGACAATCGCCTACTTCAAAGGATCAAGGTCAATTTCATGGCGTTTGCAGGAATGCCCGGTGTCGTGGGTGCCATCGATGGAACACACATTAAAATAATTGCTCCATCCAGAGATGAGGACGTCTTTGTAAACCGCAAAAAGGTACATTCAATTAATACACAGATAGTGTTTGATCCAAATTTCACAATCATGGATATTGTTGCGAAGTGGCCTGGATCTACTCACGATTCGCGCATTTTAATGGAGAGCGCGGTCTGCGCCAGCTTTTTGAGCGGCACCATGTACCTGCTTGATGCCACTTGTTGGGTGACAGTGGCCATCCATGCAAGACATGGCTTTTGACACCCTTCCTCAATCCACAACCGGGAGCACAGTTGAACTACAACATGCAAGTATACGCATGAGGCCTATTTTGGTGACACAATACCTGTAGCCGCGACGGCTCTTTTAAAGTCCACTCCGCAATCTCCATCCTACATTGTGACTGGAGCGCATACCACCTCTTCTCGCAGTCATCGACAGAGCGACACACGGCAGGGAATGAAGCATTTATGTTAAGACATATGTCCTCCCATGCCTCACGCATAGTTTGCAGGGTGCTTTAATTATTACTTCTTTGATTTCATGCAATTTCCGTGTTTTTTTCGGCAATTTCTCTTTCTCTTAACGTGCAAAGCGTCATTCTCGTTGGATGCACAAACTTGTCATCATGCGTTAAACAGTTCTGTCAAGT
>NC_137911.1:28186489-28196489 GCF_963457725.1 Sprattus sprattus | reverse complement strand
ATTAAGTGTATTAGTCTGGATAATAGACACCAAAAAATACACAAATACGATCCAAGCACACAAACAAGGGTGCAGGGAGGGACTTCTGGACATTTAAGAACCATAGAGGTTCCATTTAAGAACCATAGGGGTTCCATTTAAGAACCATAAGGGTTTCATTTAAGAACCATAAGGGTTCCATTTAGGAACCATAGGGGTTCCATTTAAGAACCATAAGGGTTCCATTTAAGAACCAAAGAGGTTCTAAGAAAAGGTCATTCGTTTAATAATTTCATCTATTTTTCACCTCAAATATGTATTATATTGATTCACTGAAAACATGTTCCTATAGTTGCTTTGGCTAAAGTGACTTATATTTCGGGCTTCAATTATCATTAATACTGAATTAATCACCAAAATATTTCTTCAAATTCTTCCAATATATCTATGCTTTAAACACCTGCATATGGCAGGGTAGATATCAATGCAAATTTGCAATTACTCATACACTTTCAACAAAGTGGTGTCCTCAGGGCGAGTTTTCTCCCTCTGTGGTCACGAGAGGGAGATTGATAGGTTCGTCTCTGCGGTGAACACATCTTACCCGTCTGCAATATCATACTGAACACATGAAAACAAAAAAACAGCTTCAGGCTACAATTACAATCACTGTCAAAATCCCCAAACCAGGAGGAGGAGATCTCCATAAAAATACCTGGCGCTTAACAAATTACCACTGGAGCGATTGCGTCATTGCGGCAGCTTCTTGGGCATGTTTGAGTTTTAAGACGTACGACAAGATTTGTCCCTCGCTTTGGGAAAACCTCCCCGCTTCCCTCTGCTTGAGTGTATCTCACAAACATTGCATACACAGAGATGCATATAACACATGCACACAAATGCACACACGCACAGACACACACGGACACACACGGACACACACACACACACATACGCACACACACAGACACACCCACACGCATACACACACACACACACACACACACACACACACACACATACGCACACAAACACACACACACACACACAAACATACGCACACATACACACACACACACAGGCACATGCACAAGCACCAGCAGATGCACTCACATACGCACACAAATACAGAGGTATACTCACACTCACACACACACACACACACACACACACACACACAGATAAACAATCCAACACACACGCATACCCACATGTCCGCACATTCTCTTTTACCCCCACATTTCAGTGTCTGTTGCCCCTTCATTTATGTGTGTGTGTGTGTGTGTGTTTTTTTGCATGTATGGATGTGTGTGAGAGAGAGTCCATGCATCCGTTGGCATCTGTTTCTCCTCTAGCTCAATCCCTATTGGTCCCTCATAATAATTCTAAAATGGTAAACAGCTGTCTCGTCACCCTGTTCTCAGTAATGGTAAACTTCGAGCGACTAATTTCCCTGTTCGACCCACTCCTCTGGCCCAAAACACCCAGGCTATCTGAAACCCTGTAGACCTCACCTCCTCAGCTTTACTTTACACAGAGGCCCCTGCCACACCCTCACACACCCTCCCCACACACACTTGCTCTCTTGGACCGCGTGGCTAAGAGTCAGGCACACATTCTCCTCTTCAAAACGTCACCGGCGGTTTAGCTCGTCGAACGGGGCTTGGGGCTCGCGGCGTTCGAAAGTGCCGTTGAGCTTCAGATCATCTTCATGTTGACCCGTCGCGGGCCGCTGGTCTCGGGCACCTCGTTGCCGCCGGTCTTGCGCTTGCGAGGCACGTACTGGATGTCCACGCTGCCCCGGTGCCTGCCCTTGCCGCGGCTCCACGCGAACAGCAGCAGGAAGCAGAAGAGGACCACGCCCAGGAAGCTGAGGCAGCCCATCGCCGTGGAGACCAGGATGGTGGTGAAATCCAGTTCCACGCGCACGCGAGCGAAGCGATCGGTGCTGTTGCTCTGCAGGGAGGCGTTGTGGGCGCCGCCGCCGCCGTTGTTGTTGTAGTCTGAGTCAGGCCAGTCGTAGTGCAGGCTGCGGTTGGCAAGGAGGGAGCGCTCGCGAGCGGGCAGGCTCTTGACAGCTAGAGAGGCGGACAGGGTGGCGTTGCCCGCCGGGTTGGAGGCCACGCACACGTAGACGCCGCTGTCTTGCAGCTCGGCCATGCGCACCTCCAGGGAGCCGTCGCCGTGGACGACCACGCGGCCCGTGCTCTTAGTGGTCAGGTGGCGGCGGCTGGGCGTCACCCAGGAAACGGTGGGGGGCGGGGCCCCATCAGCACTGCAGTTAAGCCACGCCCGCTGGCCCTCCTCCACCTGCACGGGCGAGGTTGCCACGGCGATGACACGTGGCTTGGTGCAGGTGACCAGCCGCGCCAGCAGGGCGTCGGCCCACACCTCGCGCAGGGTCTTGGAGGCCAGAGACGCAGGGGCGCTGCACTCGGGCGGGAGGTCGTCTGGGCTTTTCTTCTCGCCGCCGTTCAGGAGCGGCGGCACCCTCTGCAGCAGCCAGCGGAGGCGGCAGTCGCACACCAGCGGGTTCCGGCCGATCACCAGCGCCTGCAGGCTCGGCTCGCCGTGCAACTCGGGGAACGAGGAGCGCTCCAGCGTGGCCAGCCGATTGGACGACACGTCCAGCAGCCTCAGCGAAGGCACGCCCAGGAAGGCGTCGGGCTCGATGCGCTCCAGCGCGGCCGAGTGCAGCCGCAGCTCCTCCAGCCTGGCCAGCCCGCGGAACCCCCCGGCCCGCAGGACACGGACCCGGCTGTGGGACAGGTTGAGGTGGGTGAGGTGCCTGAGGTGACCCAGCGAGGGCACGGCGGACAGGTTGGTGTGCGTCACGGCCAGCGTGCTGAGGTTGAGCCCCAGGAACGCCGGGCTGGGGAGGGTCTCCAGCAGAGGCAGGTGCTCCAGCTGCAGGTGCCTGAGGCGCGGCATGTTCCGGAAGGCGTGCGGCGGCACCTCGGCCACGCTCATCAGCTGGCTCAGACGCAGGGTCTCCAGGCCGCGCAGCTGCGACAGCGCCTGGCCCGGCACGGCGCTCAGGTTGCAGCGTTGCAGGGTGAGCGTGCGCAGCGCCAGCAGGCCGCTGAAGGCGCGCGGCGCCACGAACACCAGCTCGTTGTCGCTCAGCTCCAGCGTCTCCAGCCGCTGCTGCTCCTCGAAGGCGCCGTCCAGCAGGATGACCAGCTTGTTCTGGCTCAGGTCCAGGAGCCGCAGCTCGCCCAGCCCGGCCAACGCACCGCGCGGGAGCAGCGTCAGCTGGTTGCCGCGGAGCCGCAGGTAGCGCAGCCGCGGCTGGGCGCGGAAGCTGTTGGGCTCCACCGACGAGAGGAGATTGGTGCTGAGGTCCAGGTCCTCCAGCTGCTGCAGCTGCGAGAAGTTCTGCGGCGCCAGGCTGCGCAGACGGTTCTTGCTCAGGTCCAGCAGGCGCGTCTCGATGGGGATGCCCTCGGGGATGGTGACCAGACGCCGGCGGTGACACAACACGGAGCGCGTCGGCACGGAGCACTCACAGCGGGCCGGGCAGCCGCCCACCGGGCCGGGGCACAGGAGGAGGAGCAGGAGAGGGAGGAGGAGGAGGACGAGGAGGAGGGAGCGAGCCGAAACACAGGAGGCCAGAGAGAGCACCATGACCAGATAGAACTACAAATGAGGAGAGAGAGAGAGAGAGAGAGAGAGAGGGAGAGAGAGAGAGAGAGAGAGAGGAAGAGAGAGAGAGAGAGAGGGAGAGACAGGACGGGGGAGGGGAGGGGAGAAAAGAGGGAAGGGGGAAGACAGGTGAAGTGAAGGAGAGAAAGACAGACAGGGAGAGAGAGAGGAAGGCACACGTCAAGAAGATCAAATCAGTGAAAGCTTCCATTACACAAGAGATTAAAATAAGAGCTTAGGGCAGAGGAGCAAATGAGCGAATGATAGGAAGTAGAGAGATCCATATCAAACACCACAGTTAAAACCGAGTACGGAAAGAGAGAGAGAGAGGGAGAGGGAGAGAGAGAGAGAGAGAGAGAGAGGGAGAGAGAGAGGAAGAGGGGGAGAGAGAGAGAGGGAGAAAGGGAGGGAGAAAGAGAGGGAGAGAGAAAGCAAATGAAAGAGAGTGAGGCTGTGAAGGAGAGGATGAGGGCCCATCTCTAAAAGCATCTATTTCACAGGAGAGACGAGAGCTGAAGCAGAGGGGAGAGATAACGAGAGGGATCAAAAGTGATTGGTGTTAGAAGCACGGGGCACAGAGAGACCGAGAAAAGAACAGTAGAAAGAGAGAGCGAGAGAGAGAGGGGGTGAGAAGGAGGGGTGAAGAGAGCACAGAGAACAGATGGAGGAGGTAGCTAAAGGCGGTGGAATAGGGCAGGCATGGTTATGCTCCTGTAACGAAGGCACATTCGCAGATAAACACACACCCAAGTACAAAGACACATGCACAGACACACTCCCTTCTTCTTCCTGAGTCTTCCCTCTCTGTAAGCCCTCGCTGGCTTATTCCTTGCTGTGACAGGCCCTGCGGTGTATATTGATTGCCACACAGAGACACACACACACTTCGAGACACACACACACACACGCTCAGAGACACACACACGGAGATGCACACACGTTCGAACAAACCTCGCTAAACACGCGGTTGCCATGGCAATCCCACGCTCCCTCATCTCCAGCATTACTGAGCCAATCAGAGCTCAGACATTCCACAGGTCCAGAGACACACACCAAAAGACGAGAGAGAGAGACACAATAGATTCGAGTGCACTTGGAACATTTGATTTTTGTAACCATGCCTTGAAGCTTTAGGTCAATGACTCTAAATGTTTAAATACATTTAGGAGTAATTAACAGAAAACCTCGATAAAAGAATCATTAATGTTACACGATGACACAACCACTATTGCGTTTTACCCCCCTGAAGACACTTTTACCTTAAAAGTGTCTGACATACAGCAGTGTGTAGCCCTGCATCACTCGGAATATCAACAACATTGAGTTTGAGCACGGCTGACCTAGTCTTGTCATGTTGGCCGATCAAATCTAGGTCTGCAGACTAAAGACTGGAGACGGCAAGAGTCGGAGCGGAGTTGCATTTTTTTTAGAGGTAGAGGCGAGGCAACACTACGGGGGTCGCGGCAGGATTAGAGTCGACACGGTGCGAAAGACATCCCAGCCCAGTGGAGATTGATTACAGGCGGTGCCGATGTGTTCGGAATTTACACAGAGCTGAGAGAGAGAGAAAAAAGAGAAATCCAAAGAGAAATTCATAATTTTACCTCCCCCTTTTCTGAAAAGCAACGCAGCAGACAAGACTGATAATGAGGTCTCAGTGTAAGCCGCTGTGTGTGTGTGTGTGTCTGTTTGTGTGTGTGTGTGTGTCTGGTGTGTGTGTGTGTGTGAACATTAATAAGGCTACCCATTAAAATGCTGCTCCCATCGATTCAGCCGAATTCAGATGGAATCGCACAGTAATTCTCAAAGGGGTGCCATCCAACAAGGACACGATGCTTCAGCGGCGCAACAGTGTTGTTTGGCTTGGGATGCCTCGTGTTTTCTCTTGGGAGAGCAAGACAGCACGAATCATAGAATGGACAAATCATCTCGAACCTGCACAAATGAGTCTTGTTTTTGCCATTGGAACAATGAAAAGAGGCAGCCGTTAGTATATATGTGGTATGCACACACATATCTATGATTCCTACCGAATATATCACAGGGAAGGTGAGTGCTGTGTACTGCTGATGCTACAGGTGTAGCTGAAGTATCAGTGCTGAGAGTCCTGTTGTTCATGAGCCTGGGAGGCTTTAGAACCAGCTCTCCCCATTTGACAGGCCTATCTGGATCGATGACGAATTGCCTCGTTCAGATTCACGCCACAAAGACAGAGAGATGTAGCTGGCCAGGCTTTGACACTCTGAGTCATTTTTACAAACAAACACCTTCAAAGAAAAAAGATCCACCACCTTTCAAAGGAGCGATGACTGAGCAGAGTAGGAGGGAGAGAGATGGAAGGAGATGAGTTCATCAGCCCCGTCAGGTTTATATAAGTAAGGTAAAGAATAAAGAGGAGATTTTTCCAGCCTTTGTCTGCCTGCTATTCTGACCTCTCGACCCTCCATTTAGTTTAGACAGTCAAAGTCAACAGCCATATCAATAATCCTCTCAATAAGACCGCCATCATATGGATTTTGCAAGATGACAGAGGCTTTAAACTCTGCAGCCTCCGATGTTAAATTCATCTACAGTGCAGTAGGAGCCTAGCCTGGATACCAGGCTAGTAGGAGCCACAATCTTGCATCTTTTATTATTTTGGTCTCTGCTACCGCTGTGCAAAGGAAGAGCTTTGTCTAAGGCCACAACACCAGAGTCACTCCCCCGATGTTTGAAGCCTCATTTGTATTTTCACATCGGGTAAAAGTAAAATGAATAAATGTCGGCCTCACTCCTGTGAATGATAGATGAGCCGCCCCAGAGACATGGAAAGCAGGTTTTCTTCTTTTTTTTTTTTTTTTTTTAAGTGTCTCGTGGTGATCTGAACAGCTGGCAAGCGCACAGTGACACAATGTTTGCACTCAATTCTCCTCGGACGATGACGACGGTGACGAGTCGGTTGTAACATGTAGGTTTACATTATGCATGTTGTTGATAATTTTGCACTTTCATCCTCAAGCGGCCATGAGCAATAAACCAAAAGAAAGAAAGATCTTCATATCTTGCCAACATCATAACAGCATTAATATATAATCAAGACATGTACAAACACAGAAACCCTTATAGGTCAGCTTTAAGTTACACTGAACGCTCATTTCATTAAAAATATATCAGTTGGAATCTATGCCTTGTAGAGAAGAGAAGAGCTGTGTAGGTTGAATTATAGTAATGGGCGATGCAATTACTAAATGATAGACTGATTTATGTCTATATTACCAGTATTAACTTGAACATGACTTCGGCAGTATAACAAATTAATCATCTGCGGTCTTTATCTGGATTATCTGCTGCAGTCATTAGATCTTTACTAATTATTACATCATTACATTATCATTGCGCCACTGGAAACTGAATACATAAATGATTAGGATTAGGCTCAGTTCTAGCTGCCGTTTTAAAGAGCTGGAAAACAAGAGGTTGAGGGAAACTAATGATGGTTTAATGTATTGGTCTTATGGCCTTTACGTTTAATTAGCATGGTTTGTTGTTCATTCATTTTGGATCAATGGAGTTTGTTTCAAAATGACTTAATGTGCTTGTTTTCATTGACCCGTTTGTGTAGTTGTTGTGCAATTAAGATGACTGCCTGTAAGATTTGAGAATTTAATGAAAATCAGGTTATTCAAATTTCCACAAAATGATTTTGGAACACAGGGCTGGTATCCATTGAGGAAAATAATATGTTAAGTTGGCTAGGAGATATTTTGTGCACTTCCATTAATAAAATGTAGTAGAGGCTTTTCACCCAGTGTTTTCAAGGTGGGAATCTCGGGAATCTCTTCTTCATTCCACCTTTCTATTCTGTGTGAAAGGTACGGAGGCGGAATGAGGCGTCAATGTTGTCCCGCCTCTGAGCCGGCAGCGGAGTTAGTCACAGAGCCGGGACGACGTCTGTGCAAGAGAGACAGCTGGCATGGTGGAATAACAATGGTTGTACATGATGCACACCACCTTTGCTTGGTCAGAGCTCCGACCTCAAGAGGCGGTCTAGCTCAATTTTCCCAGTTGGAAATATGTGGGTTCTGAGTAGTCTGAAACGCAGCATTATTGGTGGAGATAGGCACTATCCAGAAGGTTGCCATTATTGGTGGAGATAGACTCTATCCTGAATGCAGGATTATTGGTGGAGATAGACTCTATCCTGAATGCAGCATTATTGGTGGAGATAGACTCTATCCTGAATGCAGCATTATTGGTGGAGATAGACTCTATCCTGAATGCAGGATTATTGGTGGAGATAGACTCTATCCTGAATGCAGGATTATTGGTGGAGATAGACTCTATCCTGAATGCAGGATTATTGGTGGAGATAGACACTTTCCTGAACGCAGCATTATTGGTGGAGATAGACACTATCCAGAAGGTTGCCATTATTGGTGGAGATAGACTCTATCCAGAAGGTTGCCATTATTGGTGGAGATAGACTCTATCCTGAATGCAGCATTATTGGTGGAGATAGACTCTATCCTGAATGCAGGATGATTGGTGGAGATAGACTCTATCCTGAATGCAGGATTATTGGTGGAGATAGACACTTTCCTGAACGCAGCATTATTGGCTAAGATAGACACTATCCAGAACGCAGCATTATTGGTGGAGATGGGCACTATCGAGACACTGGCCTGCTATGTAAAAGTGCACTCTGTGGCGCCACTATTCAGCCTCTGTTTGGTTCACTATAAACAAACATAGGTGGCAGAATGAGGTTTCTTCTAACCGGTACCATTGCGCAATCTATGTATGAACATTGCAGGATCTCTGTTTGAAACTCAATTTTCCCAGTTGGAAATATCTGGGTTCTGAGTAGTCTGGAACGCAGCATTATTGGTTGAGATAGTCACTATTGGTTCAGTATAAACAAACAGAAGTGGCAGAATGAGATTTCTTCTAACCGGCACCATTGCAGGATCTCTGTATGAACCTCAACCTCACCTCAAGTCTGCGTTACGTTAACACACACTGCATTGCACACTGCACACTGCTCATTGCACATTCACTTTTGCACTCCTGCCCTGCATTTTGCATTTTACCTTCTACTTTACTTTTTTATATACATTTTTTAGATATTTGTATCCTATATACTGTGTTTTATCTGAAGTACTTCACTTATGTGTGTTTTTATGTTTTATGTTATGTGTGGTACTTATTGTGTTTGTATGTTTAATGTTCACTTTATGCACCTATACACCAGAGCAAATTCCAGGTAGGTGTAAACCTATTCCACAATAAATAGAATTCTGATTCTGATTCTGATTCTGATTCTGATTCTGATTCTGATTCTGATTCTGATTCTGATTCTCATTCTGATTCTGATTGTTATTCTGATTCTAATTCTCATTCTCATTCTCATTCTTCTGAACAGAACTAGTTTAGGCAACATACTATATTTGACATGCGGATATAGAAATATAAGTGTCAGTATGCTGGGCAAGGCAACTACTGTATTTCTGTCTAGCCATCAGATGTGGTTTTGGGGTAGTGTGTGTGTGTGTGTGTGTGTGTGTGTGTGTGCAGTGTGTGTGTGTCAGATGTGGTTTTGGGGTGGGCTCCCTACAGGAGACCACAGCATGCTGCAGCACCATGTTCTCCACCAGCAAGCATTTCACTTAAACGTTACAGCATTGCACCACCCTCTTGCTGCTAGACCAACTGGGGCATATCTCTCCCTTTCACACACACACACACACACACACACACACACACACACACACACACACACACACACACACACACACACACACACACACACAGAGACTCACACACACACATACACACACACACACACACACACATCTCACACATGCACACACGCACACGCACACGCACATACACGCACACACACACACACGCACACACACGCACACACACACACACACACACACACACACACACACACACACACACACACACACACACAAACACACACACACAAACACACACTAATTCTCTCTCTCTATTTGTCTGTCAGTGGGAGGTCTCTTGGAATAAAGGCTTGTAACAGAATTAAGCCGTGAGCCACTGCAGTCAGCACACCGTCCTGCAGTTCATTAGATCGCCAGCTTGTCTGAGCAGGCCGACTTTATTAAAGTTTTAATAAGTTGATAATGTAATTTATTCTCACGATGGCATGCAGCACGGAGAGCCGCTTCGGTCTGGGAGTCCGTCTGTTCTAATGATGCGACATGAGTCTGATCAACATCCATTCACTGTCGTCGTCTGTGAAGCCCCACATGCTATGAATGAATCATCGGGATTAAATGCATTACACACACAGACAATGGTGCACACTACAGACAAAGATGCACACATTTTTGTGACGATATGTTTGTGATATCGA
>NC_137911.1:28151489-28173989 GCF_963457725.1 Sprattus sprattus | reverse complement strand
ATGTGTGTGAGTGTGTGTGGGTGTGTACTTTCCTTTGCCCTATTTGTGTGTGGACAGTTTTGGAGAGGTTCTGTTAAGCTCTCCCCGCTCTCTGTGCTGACGGGTCAGTGCCCTCCGGGGAAACAGTGAGAGTGGGGAAGGAGGAAAAGGAGGGGGAGATGAGATTATATGTGGTAATGAAGGCTGGACACTGAGGCTCCTGGGTTTGTTTTTTTAATGGCGCCACACATTTCTCTCTCTCCCCCTCTCTCTCTCTCTGTCTCTATCTCGCTCTCTCCCTCTCTCTTTCTCTTTCTCTCTACCTCTCCCTCTCTCTTCCTCGGAAGAGATGTGCCAGGTGACCACTGAACTCCACAAATATTTTGGGGTCTAAAACTAATTTGGATGGCGAATGCCAAATGTCGTCGGAAGTCCCTGCCGCTAGTGAAATGTGTTGCGGCACACGGGAGGTTGTTTGCCTGAGCAGAGGTGGGAAAAGCGAGATGAATCATTACGCAAATGTTCAGTCGATAGGGCACAGCGGTGCCGTCTGCTGTCGCTGATGCAGCTGTGAGGCCTGTCACACGAACGCACGGTGTGTGTGTGTGTGCCAAAAAGAGGATGGAACGCACGAAGTGGCGAGAGCCCTTTTATCGCTCCCCATCTCTAACCCCTTACTCACCCGCCGGTTGCCATGGGAGACCATCAGGCTGCATCAAAAATCACACTCGAGGGATTCCCGTCGCAGCTCTCATCTGCCGGGAAACAGCGGAACACTCAGCAATACGCCCGACTGACAAACACACACTACACAAACACACACTACACAAACACACTACACAAACACACACACACACACAAGAAGGGCTCTCACCAGCCTGCATCAATCACCGAAACACCGCTTGACACAACTGGAAGACCTCTTCCTGTGTTTCCTGAAGCAGATTAGGCACCTAAAGCACGTTTAGTGGTCTCCAGCTCAAATGTAATCTAAATGTCTGCCTGTGAAAGCACTCTGTGAATAGCTTTCTGTCTGTGGCTTAATTTTCTTTGGGAATAGCCTAACTCTTCCAGACCCTCTCTAGTAACTGGAGGCCATGCAACTAGCCATGCATAGCCGAACACCAAATGCTGGTCCCTTTGCACAGTACTGCCTGGGGACCAGTCTCCTCAGGGGCTTAATTTTCACTGAATCGGAGCAAATTAAGGGGGCCATCTTGGTTGAGGGCCCTGGTTCTCAGTTCCACACGCTCGGCCAGCTCTGCTGATAACAACTTGTGGCGTTGCTAACACGTAGCATATAAAAAATACTAGAAATGCTGTTAGGTCTGATTATGCTCATTATCTGGTTCTTTGTTTTTAAGAGAAAGACTAAAGTCCGGAGATAAGCTGTGTAGCTGCTGCGTATTCATTGCGTAAGCTCGTTCAGTCCCCATGTGCCCACACCGAGAGCGGAGGGGTTTAAGTAAAGCAAAGTTACCCGTGGAGTTCAAAAGTGTTAAGATCGATGGTGCTGACAACTTAGGCCAGATGTGTGTGTGCCAGAGACCAGCATGCCAACTCAACGTTATCAAGCGAGGTGGTAAAGCGGCATGCTCGGGTAGGCTTGTTTCAAAAAGATGCTTATCAGCTTAGCTGCCCTCTCAGTGCCTTTCAGTGAGAGGTGTATGGGAAATTAAGCAATGACGAATGACTTTTTTTTTTTTAAATGACTTGGCACCAAATGAATCGGCGGCCCGGGAGACTGGCGAGAGAGCCAGGCAAACTGCTGAGACACATTTGAGTGCGGCGATGGCCTCAGGTAGGATGCTGAGAGACATTTGAGTGCGGCGATGGCCCCAGGTAAGAAGCTGAGCCACTTAGATGCTCCCCGCGGGGCTCTCAGAGTCCTGTGAGCGATGGCCTGATCCCCCCCCCCCCCCCCCCCCCCTCTCCATTCTGATCATCCGCCCGTTCAGGGGAAACATGGGGATGGACACACACACACACACACACACACACACACACACACACACACACACACACACACACACACACACACACACACACACACACACACACACACACACAGTGCTGTAGGGGAGCTGAGACATTCCTCTGTATTTGTTCCGCTAACCACGCGAGCTACCCCTGCAGACAAGAGAGTGACATCCCCAATTTCGTCTCCCACAAAGCGTTAAATGGCTGTACTTTCCTCAAATAAATCTATGTGGCTGTCAACCAACACAAACAAGACCATATCTAATGACTGGGTAGAGGCAGTAGCTATTGATATGGCACACACACACACACACACACTCACTCTCTCACACACACACACACACACTCACTCTCTCACACACACACACCCACACACAGCTCCAGCTGCAGGGCCACTGAGGATATACAGCTCTTCTCATTGGCTCAGGCCAGGGGTTATTTTTGGGCACTAACAAAACTACAAACTCCAGGTGGCATTGGTGTGGTTAGAGAGCTTGTTAAAAAGCAATAATGTTCCCCTTAAAGTTTTGTCTGGGAGACCATTATCTGCAGTTTACCGGCTGAGCCTCCGATAGCCTCCGTAATTTTTAATTGTACTGTATTATTATAGTTAGTTTCTAATATGTAGGCACTCTGAGATTCCTGTGAATGAAAAGTGCGTTAAAAATAAAATGAATTATTATTATTATTATTATTATTATAGACTCCTGATGTGGCAAACCACACCCTGAATACAATAATTTAACCTATGGGATGTGTGGGGGTTAACGCTCCAAAGCCGTGGCATTTGTGAAATATATATATATAAATTGTGTGCTGATTGCCTGCCTGCCCCCTTGACTCAGTCTCATTTATTGAACCCAAAGGGATATGGAGCATTTCTCCCCCCACACTTTCAATTGCTCAGACAATCGATTGACTGGCGGGATCTGTATAATGGAGGTCAGGGCTGTGGGCTTAAGGTTTGTTTGTTTGTCTGCACGTTTTCCATCAACGCCCCTCAGCACATACACATTTTATAGGCAATGGCCGCTCCCTACACCCGGCCATTCAGATCTAAACCCTCAACAGCTCATTCCTGCGCACTTGGTTTGAGGTATGAGAAGTGGGACACCCGAAACGTAAAAAAAAAAAAGCTTTAGATGAGTTGAGAAAGGGTGTATGGCTGTGCGGGGAACAATATACTGTCCCATTGCTCTTATTACGAGCATGACGCAGTACCACTGTGAGATCATTTGAAGTGTGGTTTGTGTTCCTATCCATCTGTCTCTTCCTTTGAAAACAACTCAAAATACTGGACCACTGAGGTTCATACATTCAGTAACTGTTGTACTCAACAACCTTCGACATCCACATTCTGACACGGAGCCTGTGGTGGTTTTTGTTTCTAAGTGATGCTTGCCCATATTGCTGTGGTTTCAGATTCCTATCACGAAAGAATTTTAAAAGCCGTGGCTCTGGCCAATAAAAACCACACTGGACAGATTCTGGTGTGAATTTCCAAAACGCTGTAACTGTAGCCTGCATCACAGGACTAAACATAAGCAATTCCTCTAATGACATCATCAGGCACTGCACACGAAACAGAGAGCTACTCTAGCTGCCATACAGAGGAATACTCCACACTGAAGATTGTGCAGCAGCATGAGGAGAGCTATTTCTGGTGGATGTTTGAACTCCTTATGATTGGCATCTCAAGCGTTTATACTTATGTGTGTTGACACATGTGCTAAACATGAGATTGCAATACGCTCCACTTCTGTTGTCTTGTTAGTCAGCAACTGACCCTGGACAAGCACAAATTGTACACAAGTATTAACACCACACGCTGTAGGTATCTGCCTAAGCCAAGCGGGAGCACTCAGGGGAGATCTAAGAGTCTCTCTGGAGTGCCTGGGAGCCGGGAGGCATATAGAGAAATATCATATGGAAGCCCACATGCTGAGAATTCACCATCAGCGCTTTCAAGATGTACAGCAAACCCCAGGGGAATGTGCCACTGACAGGCCTTCAGACATCTTCCGTGTAGTCCCAGAGTGCAGGGATAAACCTACAAAAAAATCGCATTTCACAAGGAAAGGTGATGGTATCAGCCATTGTTCACTCTGATAAGGCATTTAAAAATGTTTAAACGTTGATTACTTGCCAGGAGTTTAACAAACATTTTGCCTTGAAATAGACGACAGTGGTGAAGTTTACAGTTTGCTTATTAACTTAACGCACAATTTCCTTAAAGCATTGTTTGGATCACTGATGTGGTGTTGGAAATCATTGCTGTAATACGGAGCTAAGGATACCAGCATGAAGTTGCAGGGTGCTGTGTCAATTTTAGTGAAATAAATTGAAACTCACAAAAACCTTTATTTCAAATAAATCTGTGCTCTAAAGACAAAGCCCAATCACAATTAGAGTACAATAAATTCCATAACAGCATCAGTCAAGATTTGCATATTCAATTATCTTACAAATTCTCACAAGGAATGTAGTACAAATCTAATCTGCATGAAATAATGCACAATATAAAAAAAAACACCTATATTGAATTGCAAAAATCCATAGATTTAATGATGTTAATACTCCAAAAAAGCATCCATTTGAAAATCACATTGGCTTTGATTGCATGCATTCTAAGTTTAATTATGTCAAAATAAATTAAATGTTGGGTGTTAAGGCAAGGCTATGTGAAAACCACAGCAGAAATCCATGTTTCAACTTTAAACAATTTCTCCTCTCAGACATTAAATAAATCAACATCGAGGTTTATTTTTTTATAAGACCACATTGAATATTTTACACTTCCTTAGACAAGGACTGCTCTTGTCTGTTACCAGGTGTGTTTTTTTGGGGAGAGCACCATGAATGATTTAGTCTGTGTGCATTTGAACTGAGGGTCAATTTCCACCCAGGAGGTGTGTAGTGTTGTTATCTGCAAGACTGGCGACCGAGATGTGTCGTCTATGGGAAGCTTGTTAACCTGAAACATCGGCAGCACGCTTTTTTCACCCACACCTTGCCTCTAATAAAACTCTTTGCTTAGAGGTGGCTCTGGTGAAATGATGGTGTGAATACTACTTCCATTTTTACTTTCAAATTTCAGACTGACTCTCTTCTGCTGGGGGGGGCTAGAGAAGAAAGACAGTGCTTGGCGTCTCCATGGTGACGTCTTTGGACTGGTGCAAAGGCACTCGCCAGAGAGCTCTCCGAAAGCAGTGGTGCTGGAGCGCCCTCTAGTGCGAGAGGAGGAAATCCAAAATCAAATACTAACCAAAATAAATAGAAGGCACTGTTTGCGAATCTGTGTTTGCTGAATCTGTGGGGTGTGTTTGTCAAAGTGTTGAGTAGGCTTAAAGAAGGTAGGAAGATACAATCAGAATCCGAAGGTCAGCTTTGTACTGTAGCGTCGGTTTTACCGCACATGTGCGCCCATGTGTTCAGTATGTTGGCGTGTGTATACCCTTTCAGAATACAGTCCGAGTCTGGTAGCTTTGGTTTGGTGTAGGTGTGTGTGTGTTGAATGTTCGCATGTGAAGTTGTCATGTCTGTGTGAAGACAAGAGATGTAGGTGCGGACAGTCAGAAGACAGGGAGACCAGGCAGTGAAGACAGGGAGGCCAGGCCTTTAGTGTCTGCCTTTAGGCCACATACTTGTTCTTCGTAGTGGAGCCACTCTTAGTGGCCGTGTCAGTGTGGGACTGGTAGCCAATGGTCAGCTTCGGGGGCAGTCCTAACCTCTCCTTTAGCACCTTCCTATTGGCCAAACACGGCCGGGGAGAAGGCAGAGTGAGTCGCCATGCTTTGTTTATTTAACATGTGCTTTAATGTGTCTATATTGTGAATGTGATTGTCATTCAATGCCTAGTAATGTTGTGGGTACTTTGCATGCATAGATATGCATAGTGAATGTGTGTATGTGTATGGTTCCCTACATTGTGAGTAAGAGCATGAATGTATGCATGACTTTGGTGAAATTTGTTTTCTAGAAGAGATGGAATTATTTATAAGTGTGTATATATGCACACATAAATCCATTCCTTACCCTATATGGGTGACAGCATCTCTGTTTTCATAGCTTGTCGTCCAGACAGCTATTTTGTCCCCTTTAGCTCGGATGTTGACCACTGCACCACAAATGTCTTCGCTGTGGTCATCGAAGGCCTCTCCTACCAGGCACAGCAGCTGGAGGTACACAACAAAACGTCAACACAACCACACACACACACACACACACACACACACACACATACACACACAAGCTCACACACATGCTCACACACATGCTCACACACACACTCACACGCGCACACAGTTATACTAACACGCTCACACACACACACTCACACAAACACATGCTCACACACACACACACTCACACGCGCACACACTCACACTTACACACACACACACACACACGCTCACACACACACACACTCACACGCGCACACACTCACACTAACACACACACACACACTCATACAACTCCACCGACAACTGTCCAACTATACATCACCTTAAAAAAAATGATGTACTATGGATTCCATCAAATACATAAGAAGGGCCTTTATTGGACCCATAGTACACCCTTCAAAGGTACAGTCTGCAATTCTGGTGAAAGGTTGTTGATATTTCAGCACAACTAATCAAATTACACCCTTCCCTCCTGTTCTGTTGAAGCCATGTGTAGATTGGTTAGAGTAGTACATATGGCCTGGTCCGAGACTCTCAGTTTTTCCCCCCATTTACTATTAAAAAGCCACACAAACACATGCTGCCAATACTATGCTATAAGTTCTTCTTGGGAAAGTTTTACTTTCTAGTTCTACATCGAAAGACCCCTTTCGGTAAAAAGAATCACGTTTTTAACCTTGTGTTTTAAATGTAATACACAAAACATCATGATGTCAATGACATGGCTGAGTATTTCCACCTAGGAACTGCAGTATACCATTGATAGTCTCAAAAGCACGGAATCAGACAGCCTGGGTTTCATACTGTATGTCCCTAAGGAACCAATCCTGTCAACTTTCCTGTCAGGAGAAACAGGTTTCAAAACGTTTCTCCCTAACGGCACATCTGGATGTTTATTTCAATCTATCTAATGTGAGCTGTGATGGGAACCAAAGTTCATCTAGCATTATTAACATATTATTAGCTGTTTAATAACATAATCAAGCCAAATGCATGGGCGGGGCTAATTTGCATATTCATTGATCTGTGAATACTAAATGAAGAACAGGCGGAGGGCAACATCAAGCCATTTTAATGCCAGGGAGGGATTGTTTTTGTACTTATATGTCAAAAAAAAAGTATACTATATACGCAATTTTGAGGGACAGAGGTGAGTTTTTAGAGGTTTAAACAATTCCAGGAGAGGGACTTGAAGAATGGAAAACACTTTGTGTGAGGGGTAGCTCACCGTTTCAAGCCAGAAGCGGTCCAGCTCGGCTCGTCTCTGTTGCTTGCTGAGGGTGATGAGCCAGCGCCCACCCTTCTTGTTCCTGGGATCCTCCCACATCGGCTCAATACCGTCCTGCAGAATGAACGGTTACACACTACATTACCCACAAAGCCACAGTCACAGCAGCCTGGCAGCATGTTGACTCAATAGGGAAGCAAAGTTGTGACCACTGACTGGGCCAGATGGTAAAGACACAGGATGTAACTGAAAACAAAACCCTTTCAGTGTTAGGTAGGTACTGAACTGCATCACCCATTATTAATCATGTGATGACAGTATTTATAATATTTCTAAACATTTGGCTGCCTACTGAGTGAGGGGTTGCAGCTCATCTTCTACAACATGAATATGGCCTTTACAGTAATTTGTCAAAACAGCCTAAAAGTATTTTAAATGGTAAATGGACTGCATTTATATAGCGCTTTTCTACTCAGAGTACTCAATTACCTCAGACATCTACCCATTTATACACCGATGACAAAAGCTCCTATCTAAGTTGCCACCTGCTCATCGGGAGCGGTTGGGGGTTTGGTGTCTTGCTCAAGGACACTTCGACACTTGGGGAGGTGAACAAGGTTGATTACTTAACGACTTCCTTACCTCCTGAATCACTCTTAATCACTCTAATGAATTCTATCAAGGATTCCAATAATTCTTCACTGAGACCCACCTTGAACAGGGAGTAGTCACAGCCTGACAGCAGATTGCTTGATAGCTGAATATGATTGTACAAACTAAAATGAGAAGAGACATTAGTTATTTCAGAGAGCCGATCTGAACAAGCATATGCACATGCATTGTCTAAAAATACATTCAATAAACTATACAACCATAAAAGAATAATATTTACTTCTCTCTGTGTCATTCTATATCATGGCACTATTTCAGTTACAGTTACAGTTACAGTTACAGATCAAGGTCAAGGTCAAGGTCAAAATCTTACGCCCAAAAGTCTTCCACTGTGTCGAACTTTGAGATGAGGCGCAGGTTGGCCTGCCAGGTCTTGCTTTTGTCATTTTTGAAAAACCAAAGAGACCATCTGTGAAAGCGGAACAGCAACATTAGTCATCAGCTGCCGACTGATTCATTTCTGGAACACCCCAGGCTATCACTTCATTAATTCTGGACATGACTGTCAATTCTTCACAATTCCATGGCATTCTACATAAGGTGTCTTAATGTCTGGCTGATGCAATGATTACCTTCCCAGACTATTCACATGATTCGCTAGACATGGCTGCGTCATACAATAACATTTATAAAAGCAAATAGTTTAATACAATTTTTTGAAAGGTTAGATATCAAACAAAATGAAATTCTGAAATGCAAAATGTGCCAGACCTGCTAGATTAGGCCAGCTAGTGTATTGCCTTGAAGGCAATAATGTGCAGTATACAAATATGTTATTATATCAAATGAGATTGTTAATATGGAAAAGTACGGTACAATGGCGTGTTGATGTAATGCATCATAGGAGGAAATTCTAACAGCTTCTGCTACTAACTACCACACAACCCTAATGTATGCCACAGTGCTTACTTGTTCTGTAGAGGGTGTTTGATATAGTCTTCAGGATTAGCAAGTTCTTGACTTGTCTCCTCCGAGTTCTCCTCTGAAGTTTTGGGAGGGTTTTGACTTGTTTCCTGTAAATGAAGGAATAACTGTTGATAATCATAGTAGTCTTCTCATTATTGTATAACCAAGTAGAAAACTACTGTTTTTTGGACAGTTTACAGACAAAGTAGAGAATAATATTTTATATAATAGTTGTTTATGTATTATAGCTTTGTTATTAAATACAGATTTTCTTATGCTTTGTAATATCTTAAATAGTATGCAGGACCCTTTGTGGTGTGTGCTCTACAGCCGGGGCGCTGTTTAACAGTATTAGCTCAGTGGAATGTCCAGCTGGGACTGGAAAGTAGTTTGCTAATAGGCTTTCAGGGTAACTTCAAGTTAGCCATCACTGTCTCAAGCGAAATGGGGGTATCCTGTCATAATCCAGATGTGTGACATTAATGAGACAAAACGATACCAACTGAAATGTTCTATACCCTGTCACGTTTCATGGTAATCATAAAGACATTAAAGTCAATTTTGTGCACTGCATAGGGACTGTGGGGGCGGATTGTTTTCGGTGGGGACTTGAAGTTGACGATACGGTGCCATGAAAAGTTTCCAAGCTGGCTAACTAGCCGACTACCAAAAAGTATGACGAGCTGTCATGGTCTAACCTTAGCTGACAAGGCGCAGCAGGTCGACAGCTGTGAACAGTCCCAACACCTGTGCAAGTCACTTACTTTCAGATAGAGGCAAGAGACCCACATAGGGTAAGTTAGCCAAGTATCGCTAGGCTAATATTAACCCCAACGCTCGACACTTTTTATACATTTTGCTTGCGTGCTAACTATTCGCCAATATCACGTTGTTGTGGGCAAACACTGGGTATATCTTACAACATTCAATGCAGTCAATATATGACATACCAAACAGGCTGATTACATCTGCTACAGAAATTATGGAAACTATTTAGGTAACGCTAATTACAAAGATTCACATATGCGTGTTTAGTCCACTCCCAACTTATCAGGTCAGAGGCAGACCGAGACCAACCCCAATCTACTTTAAGGGGTTCCGATAAACAGGTAAACGATATGAAATATTAAAGTCTCTCAAATGTGCTATTCGACTTGACTTTAATTTATTGTTGCCAAATTTGAGTTTTTATGACAACTTTAACTGCTTCTCGGGTATAGCTGTAGTTACTCACCGGCTCCACAGTCGCCATCTTACGAGACTGATTCATAGGCCGCGTATGGAACGTAAATGCCCATTGGATTGGAGTACCAGTAGGACGGACATAGATATTCGTAACTAGATTGGCCAGCCTTGGACTTTCAATGGACTTTGTCTATCTATATTACACACCTCTGTACCTACCTGTCAGTATTTTGCCTGAAGTACATTCACGAACCGAAACGTCACTTTAAATTCTGCTACAATTATGTGGTAATGAACCCCATGTGCTAATTTGTATTGAAGAGATGAAAATAAAAGCGCTTCACATGCTTCCTATCCTTGTGTAATGTGGTTGATCATGAGCTATTGTAAAAATATTGTAAAAAAAATACATGTTTGCCCACACATGACACAAACAACATTTAAGACACACACACTTTATGATTGAATAAAATAACACACTGAAAAACACGTTATATTCTTACTTTGCAGATCATGTAAAACATTATTCGCGCTGATAATTTAGCAAAAGATTATTGCACTCATTATGGAAACATCCCAAGTGAGTGACCAAAGTCGTTGAACACAACATCGTCAGCTAGTCGACCCGACCCAAATGCAAGCTCAGGGAGGAGCTTATAAGGTGGTAGGGTAACAACGTGCAGGCCCGGAAGATTCCCCTCAAACATTTCCCTCAACAACACTAGATCCCGCCAATCCTGGCAGGGGATAATTTGAACGGAATAACAACAACTTGGTTTAAACATGTCGACCGAAACGTCCACCGTGAATGATGTCCCTGAACTTCATCGCCGTGATTTCCCAGAGTTGGGGGAACGGAGGTATCAATATCGCTACCCCTCTCCTGCTAACATTAATTCACCCAGGCTAACTGAACAGGTATGTCAGATCGGATTGACTGTCATAACATTAACTAGCTTTTTAACTAACATATATTTAGACTGATTAATGTCTCTTGGATAATTAAATCTGATCTCGATTCAGTGACTAAGGGGAAATTTAAGTTAGCCTATGCAGTTCTATCTCTTAAATACTACTAACGTTAGGTACCAAGCCGTCAATTTCTCGCAGTTAACGCTTGTGGATAATGAGTAGCCTACTGTTTGCCTACCAGTTCAATCGAGACTTCGCATACTAACACTGTATATCCCCCCCCTGCAAATAAACCGACTAAGCAGAATGTAAAGCAGCAAAAACAACAGCCTTTGTACCAAAGTACCGCCAACAACTTCCGGGATCACCCAAAGGGCTTTAGGATAATCATAACATGATTAACACACACGAGTAGGCTAAATAATCGCGCAGTGTCTCGTCTCTGCAAGATACCTTTTACATTTAAGTCGGTGTAGTGCATCATTGTCAGAAAATAAATCACCCGAAGCATAAATAAATAAAACTATGTGCTACTATCCTCAATGTGCCCCATACTCTAATAGCAGTGGTTTATGTAGTTGACGTTTGTACAGTTTTGAAACGTGATTTATTGACTGTGTGTTCTCGTTTGAAAGTGTAACTCAACTCCTCCTGTAGAAGCCTGAGCGCAAGCCTCGGTATTAATGGCATTATACATAGAACATACTGGCCACACATACACACGCACTGCACATTTAAGCAGCTCACATAATCGGAATATGCAGATAGGCAGAATGTCTCTCAGGAGGTTTCCTTTCAGTTGAATCGTTCGACAGAGACCGTGTCGGCGGACGAATAGTCAAAAAATGACGTCCTGTGTCTTCCTTATCACCTTTTCTTGACCTCGATGGAAAACGTCATAAGGTCAAGGAAGGATGTGAGGGAGAATTCACAAGGACTAAGGAAAGGACAACCGCTGTAGAGAAGAGAATCCAAATGCACCAACACTGCGTAATTATGGTTTTGGTTATACTACTTAGCAGAGGCTCTTATCTTACAAAATATAAAAAAATATATTTGAAAACAAAAACAATCATCATTATTTATTCAGGGAGAATTGACTTAGCACAGGGCTCTTGAGGCTACATAATACAGAAGAACAATTAATAAACAAACCATAAAAAAAAGTATGAAAAAAATAACTAAGAAAATGAAAAAAAAATAAAAAATTAAAAACACAGCATTGAGGCACATCCTTAGCATCTAAAAGGCTCTTAAATTAGTTGACAAACACTTGGTTAGTTTCAAATCCACTTGAACAAAACAATAAAAACAAAACGAAAAGGGCGATAACAGAAATTAAATTAAAAGAAAAAATATTTAGGTCAAATTTGTATATAACTATGACTTAAGAGTAGGCCTCAAGCAAATGAATGATTAACTAACTAGGAGCGAAATGGTCAAGAGGGGGAGTCAAGCTTAATCATAAGGCAGGTTCCCGATCCTGTGGCTGTCCTGTAGGCCAGAGTGAGGGATTTACATTTAATTCTAACAGCTACATTACAATTATAGATTATACTCTGAATTATGTGACAGCGGATGTTACTGATGTGGGTCGTGTTGCTCTCACAAGGGATTGTGGGACTGCGTGATCTCCTTTCCTTTAGTAAAGTATGGTCCCGTGTGCCCTGAGGTGATAAGAAAGCAGGCACGGAAATACGTTTTCTTAGCATTTAGAGAATTTGCCCAGCTTTTATCATGGGTTTACTTTGATACTTCTGGGTCATTCCACTCAGTTAGGAACGTGCCTGAGCAAAAAACAAAGATCATTCTACTTTGACTAGCCCTTTTAAAACACACCTATTGACAGAGTGAGGTTGGCTCATTCAGTTATTGTGAGCAGATGTTTATGTGCTCTGCGACTGCATCCAAGGACTGCACTCTCTAAACAGACCGTCCAACTCAGTGGTGTAGTCCAGGGTATACTCAGGTATACGGAGTATACCCACTTATTTTTCAGTCAGCATTGGGTATACCCACTTCTCAAAACAGGACGTTTATCCTGTGCTGTATTGGCTGCTTAAAAGAAATAAAGGGTATACCCACTTCTCCAGGGACCACTACCATACTGGTCCAACTGGATTGTGGTGGCTGTAGCTCAGGTCACAGGCAGAGACTCCTCATTTGTGGACAGGGCTCCCTCAACATGGGGTGTGGACACGTGTTGTGGCATATCTCTACAGTCCATATGCGGAGCTGCTGGCTGGGCCTCGTCACATACTTCTGTGAAGCATTATCACCCTGATGTTACAGTACCGACTGCTGTGCGTGCTGTGCTCGAGGTGGGCAGTTCCCATGGATACTGCTTGATGGAGCGCTTTCTGTGCAGCTTCTACATTCGGAGTCGTTGGTAAACCTCCCGTAGAGTCACAGTCTGTGTCGGAACGATTCGACCAAAAGAGAACGTTAGGCTATTTTACAGCCACTATTCTCCGAGCGAGATACGCAAGTGAGACACAGACCTGCGGGGCCCCTGACTGTCTGCTCACCTTGAAGAGCTGGTCAACGTGAAGTGGAGTGAGCCGTCACTGCCGTTTACAGGTGGGGGGGTGGGGGGGCTTGCATGAGTAACCGCTCACTTTGCCAATATGCGTGTTTAAAAGGGCTTCAGGAACTATCCCATAGTGGCACTTTGTGTTTAACTTTTCTCCCTCAGGGTACACTGGCTATGAAGCCCTGCCCTAACCTGCCCTGGGTCAGTGACCCTAAGCATTGATGGTAGAGCTATGCAGTCTATTTGAGAAATTCTTGCCAAGCGGCTTTTTTGTGACTAATTGGTTTGTGGTGCAAGGCCTAAGAATCATTGCAGGTGGTCCATTTCGGTTAAATATGTTACCTTCCTATGTGCACAACACATTATGTTGGAATGGGTTAGGGAAATGCTTAACACTACTCTGTCGTCTTAATTAGCACCCAGACGGTGGTCAAATGGAGGACTAACGAAAACTTCAATCACTTGTTCTGTATTTCCTGAATGGAACAGATATTCAGTTTGTAGGTGTATTCGGGATCTCAGACAGGCAAAACTATTATGCACTTTACACCATACATCCTTCATCCTACACTGTACATAGCTGAATTGTATTGTCTGTATTGTATCATTTTGTCTGTATATATTGTTTGTTTGTAATTATTGTAAATAGGAAAGAGCTGCAAGATCCCATCATTTCCCCACGGGATTAATAAAGTATTTATCTATCTATCTATTCTGTGCTCTCTCCCTATGGCAACCAGCGGGTTAGGCCACGACCCCGAGCTGCACCCAGACCTGAAGATGGTGTCCCGGCGGCGGCAGCAGTGGATGACTGCGAGCGTTTGGGTACATTCTTCGGCGAGCTGAACAAGTGCCTCCGGCAGATTGGATTCACGCAGCTGTACTTCGGGGAGAAGATCGTGGAGCCGGTGGTGTACTTGCTCTTCTGGGCGCTGATCTGGTTTGTGGGAATCCAGGCGCTGGGCCTAGTGGGAACTCTGTGCATTGTCATCATCTATATCCAGAAGTAAACATCCTACAATCAGCCACGACTAAGAGAAGGCAAAAAATATTGGGTGGAGAAAATGATAGAAATGTGGAGATGTTTGCAGTGATTGCCTGCCTGCCTGCCTGTGTGTGTGTGTGTGTGTGTGTGTGTGTGTGTGTGTGTGAGTGAGTGAGAGAAAGAGCGAAAGACACATATGCCTAATTAATATTAAGAAAGAATCAGATATAAAGCTTTTTACTGGATTTTTTCTACCTGGAGTTTTTTTTTTTTTTAAGGTGCAATCACTTGAGAACTATCTAAAATGCATTCAGGGAGAAGCTCCCCTCCGTGTATGCATGTATAGGAAGCGATGGGGAGCGTTATGCATATTTATGACTCGCATGAATGTTTATTCAGTACATTGCACTCAATGTTCATAGGAAAAAAAAACAAGCAAATCTCCTTGAAATCTGACTGATGTCACTACGAGCTTTAGTGTTGCTTGCTACAACCCCCTCCTTATCATTCCTGCAGTCTTCCTGCATTATCACCAACAGGGGGCGGTGTTTCTCTGGTTTTGCCTATAGGGTCACATCTATGGTAAACATGCAATTGGTTCCCACCCTCAGAGCGTTAACATAATTTACTTGAATGCATGCCTGGCCTCTACTGAGCACCGCATGAACATATGAATGGGCCACTGAATGGTGAAGGTGTTGGATGTAATACTGTGAGATTATTAATCCTCTCATTCGGGTGACTGGCTTTTTTTCTTTTCTCTTTTTTGAGAAGGAGTTGGAGACTGCTGCCACTGTGCACACTATATCAAGGTGGTTGGAGACCTGTGTGCAAATACTGTTATAACAGTAGATACTATTAAAGAAGTATTTATCAAAATAAAATGTGTTTATACGGGTTCTCCAGCAATATTTTAACTTAATTTATATTATATAATTGCAATGAATGAAGTTCTAAACACATAGGTGGCGGGGATGATTTACTATTCCAAAGTTATTGATTCGGAACGTGCCGGGATACATTTTGCCATTAACTGCTAACTGCTTCCTAACGCACGCTTTTGTTTGAAGATTAATGTGTTAATTAAGCACAGCCAATGAGGTGAAAGCGATGGAAGGAAGGTGCCTTTTTTCTTGGGTAGCACTGGTGCCATCTCCTACAGCTAGAGTGTTTGTGAGATTAGGTGTGGGAGTACAAAAGACTTGAGAATGCCTGAGTCCTGTACATCATAGGCCATGCTTTGTGCCATACCCGTCACAAGGAATTGTGAGTGGTTTCGAATTTTTTGAATAATTTAATTTTAACATATTGGTTAGAATATGGCAGTTTTAAACAAAGAAATCAATATTTTATGCCATTTTTTTTTCCATTTTAGCAATAGTGTGGATGTTGAGAATGCACTTTTTAATTGTCAAAATAAACATGAATCTCTTTTCTTGAAGTCATTTTCTTTTCAGTATAATTGTGTGTCACTGCTAATTAATGTCACTGCTTAACTGATTTTTATCTGCCAATGTTAAAAAAAACAAACCTAACAAAAGCTTTTCTCCAACCAACACTCTTTTAACCAAACCAACTGGGCTGGCCAATGATTTAATGGATGTCAACCAACATCCACGTGCATGATTTGGTCACATTGTTTCACTTCCTGGTAATGATCGTGAATCAATTTGTGTGGGAAAATATAGTTCAAGAAACAAAGTGTAATGCATACAAAAAGGAACGTTCTTTATATTCTATTCCAGATAACCTTAGTTTTTATTTAATGTGGAATGTAAAAGATTATATTCCTTTGTACACAATTAAATGCCCTGATTAAATAAATCATGAAAGTCACAAAATAAATGGGATAAAAAGACACATAGGATGAAAGGCTCTGAAAAACTCTCCGGAAGAGAGAGAGAGAGTCCAGATAATGGAAAAAAGTTCATTTACAGAAATGATCATGAATGTTAAAAGTGATATTAAGATACAGTCTTTGATGCGTTGTTTTGCCTTTTGAATAGAAAGTACTGCTGTGACGGTGGTTGTGAGTGAGTACCCTCTTCTGCATACCAGACTGCTCCGTGCAGCAGCCTTCCACAGCAACATACAAGAGATGACACGAGAGAAAACACGAGAGATTGGAACACCTCAAGAGAATACACGAGACACGCAGAATTTGAACTCCTCAGAGTTTTCTTCCATTTTCCTTCACGCTGACAAGTTCCGATTTGAGTTTCACGTTTTCCTGTTTGGAGAGAAAAAGCCAGAAAAACATGATTCAGAGATGGATTTAGAGACAGTAATAATAATAATAATAATAATAATAATAATAATAATAATAATAAAACCAAAAAGGTGGTGGTTCACTGCTGGCAATTTCAGTCTAAATCACTGTGCTTTGAATCGGAAAATTAAATCCAATAACTAGTGCTAAATATGCCCTGCCCTGAACACGAGTCCCCCTGAACACAAGTACACCTGAACACAGGTACACCTGAACACGAGTACACCTGAACACAAGTACACCTGAACACGAGTCCACCTGAACACGAGTCTAACACACCTCCTGCAGTTTGGTGTTGTCCTTCTTGAGTTTGACCAGGTACTCAATCTTCTGCCTGTGGTTCTGATGGCCCACCAGTTTCCCATTCTCCTCCGCCAGGTGGTCCACCTGCTTCCTCAGCACCTCCACTTCCTGTGATGGAGGATGTGGTAAACAAAAAAAAACAACAATCTAATTAGACCACACCATCAGATATTTTAATGATACACCTGCATAAAAAAATAACTTTCTTAAATCACCTGTGCTCAGTATGTTTATCACTTTATTTGATGTAAATGTTTCTGCTGTCTTTATACCTTTTAAAGTGTTAGCGATACCATTTTGAAAAGACACTCAAACACACACACACACACACACCTGTAATAGCTGATCCTGTTCCTGGCCCTTGTGGCGCAGGTCTCGAAGCTCAAGACACCGATTCCTCAGCTCACTCGTCAACTCCTGAACACATGTTTGAGACTGGGACAGGGTGGTCTCCTTACCCTGCAGACTAAACACAGACACAGACACACACACACACACACACACACACACACACACACACACACAAACACACACACACACCATTAATCCCCTACTGTTGAACTACACACACCATGCACACATGTGTTCAAGCCAGAACAATGTTCCTCCCGACTTAACAAGCAGAAAACCCATCTACCCAGGAAAAAAAAAAAAAAAGTAACATCTTACGTTTCCTGAGACTCATTCAGCTTCTGTTCCAGAGAGCTCTGTGCAGGAAAAGACAGACAGTTGGTCAGAGAAGATCTGTAGACAGATTCATGTGAGATTCATGTGACCATTAGGAGACTGAGGCTTACGGTTAACCCACATACCTTCTCATTCTTGAGTTCTTGCAGTTCCCTTAGAACCGAGTGATAGATAGCATCTTTCAACTCCTGACTGCGGAATGAAGACCAACAGGGTATTCAACAACAAGCACAAGATTAAGAACTCCACAAAACAAGACTGAGCTCATTTTTGTTCCTAATAGAGCTCTGCCAACAAAAGTAAGTGAAGGCAAAGGCTTGAGAGCTGTATTCATGATGCATTTAAGACAAGTCAATGCAGAGTATATACGTACGCGGTGGAGACTGACCCCTTAGAATCTTTAGCTTGTGGGTTGCCAGTGTAAAACTGGTTCAGCAGGGTCTGGATTTCAAGCTGGGCCATCTCCTTCTCATTCACGTTGGCCTACAAACACACACACACACACACACACACACACACACACACACACACACACACACACACACACACACAGGATCTTTTCAGTCAAACAGAATTTTGTTTTTCTTTTTGCTACCAAGGAGAGACTAAAGGTGAGAGAAAAAAAGATGCTACCGATAGATGCTACCGATATTTTATCTAGCATATCGTATTATATGCATCTTTAACCCATAAATAGGCTAGGAGGGTAGCATGATTCCTGTCAGTCTAAAAGATTCCATTACATGACAAACATCTCTCGAACTTTATCTCAGTGTAGTATCAGGACATACTGTACAGTCTAAAGTCCTTTGAAGAATGACCTCGTTGAGTAAGGGTGCCTGACAATGCAGAAAGGCGCTGTCGCTTATAAAAGATACATGAGCACTAATGATGGAGGTATGAAAGCTAAAGACGAAAGTTACAAAAAATGAACAGTGATGGAATCGGAAGAGAAAAAGTAGGCAGGAACACACTGCGACTGCATGGTAGAGCTTCAGTGTGCACTACTTTCTTAGTATAATCAATATCTGTTTAAAGCAAGAAAAAATAAATCAATATAGGCTTGATGGCTAAATGTACAGATGCATGGTGAAGCTCCTGTGTGCGCTAGTTTCCTTATACCCATTAAGGTATCAAATGTCGCATCCTACTGTGACAGATGCCAAACATCTGTCTGATGTCTGATTTCTTTCCATAATCTATAATCTGTTTAAAGCAAAACAAAAATAACTCAATATAGGCTAAATGACTAGATGTACAGCTGCATGGTGAAGCTCATGTGTAAGCTAGTTTCCTTATCCCTACAGCTGTATGGTGAAGCTCATGTGTACGCTAGTTTCCACATCACTGGAGCGCTCACCTTGAGCCTCTGGATCTCGTCGTTCTTGGCGCTGCGCTCTGCGTTGAGCTCGGCCAGCAGCAGCTCCATGGTCATCATGGAGGAGCGACGGCTCTCCAGCTCTCTCTCCTGGCTCTCCAGCACCTGCGACAGCTCCATGCCCATGCCCATGCCGAGGCTGCGCGGGGTGTGGGGGGTCTGACCACACACAAACACCACAGCATAAATACCACCACATCAGTACAGAATAACATCACATCAACCACATCAGTACACAGAAACTTCACATCAATCACATCAGTACACAAAAAAGGTGCGCACTAATAATGGGATAAGGGGAAAAATGACCCATTCAGGTCGTATCATACTGTGTCAGATGCCAATAATCTGTTAAATAACCAATCATCTATAATCGCAAGAACAAAATGAATCAATATAGGTCATAACAAGACACAGAATAATAATCATTATTGAAGAATCGTGGTCATATTGACAGATTCCCTGCCCCCCAAAGTGATCAGTATTTTATAAATAAAAAAAAATCTGCCATGAGCTAAAGTAACAGTGAAGATGAACTGGCATTGAAGACTAACCTGAGGCAGGGTTGTAGGCGTGGCCCACTGCTCTGGGGGTTCATTGGCGAGCGTCTTCCCCTTGTTCACCTGTTCAGTCTGTTTGCTCAGCTGCACTCACAGAGGCAACATTCATCATTCATTACACATTCAACACCACATCTTTTCAAAAAGCACAACAACAAAAAATGCTGGCTCCACAAATGTAAATAACTGACAGCGGAACACAGATTTTCTTGAAGTGTTGCTCTTAAAACGTTTAAAGTCATCTTGGCCTGGTTAAAACAAGAGTGGCTTACTAGGGATGCACCGATCCGATATTTGTATCGGTATCGGTACCAATATTGAAGACATTTCTAGATCGGGTATCGGCGACAATGGGCCGGTCCATATTAAAAAATCCTTGAATCCTTTTCCTACTACCTTGCTGCTTTGATAATTCAATTTCCCTCACGGGATTAATAAAAGTTTATCTATTTATCTATTGGCTGATCTATTCAGTGTAATTCTATGCTGTGCGCTGTGAGTGACGTCATGGCTAACCTGATCCTGGAGGGTTAAGGCGAGGGTGGCTAACCTGATCCTGGAGGGTTAAGGCGAGGGTGGCTAACCTGATCCTGGAGGGTTAAGGCAAGGGTGGCTAACCTGATCCTGGAGGGTTTTGATGGTGGCCTCTCGCTCAGTGATCTGGTCCTGGGCGGCCTGGAGCAGAGTGGTCTGCTCATCAAAGACCTTGGTGAGGCGCTCGACTTCCTCCGTGGCGTAGGCCAGGCTGTCCTGCAGCATCTCCATCTGATGACCACCCACCAGCAGGGATCCCAAGACCAATCAGGGCAAAGCAATAGAAAAAGACAACAGAGCACACCATGAACACCAGCATCAACAGCAGAACAATCCCAGTCTCTACGCTAGGGCTGAACGATTAATTGCATATGCGATAAAATCAATTACTTTGTTTAAATGACTTAAATGCTAAGTGGCAAAGCCACCGATTTGTTGGTCTTGTTTCTGTAAGGAGCAGTTAAATAAAAATGTAAAATGTGGGGACAAATATTTTACTCTTAATGTATCTAATATTGTGTTGGTCATATTTAAATCATTCATTACGTTTTGTTGGGAAAAAAATTGCATATTAATCGCAATCGCAATATTTTCCCAAATCGTTCAGCCCTACTCTACGCCAGTATTTTTGGCCAGCTGGTTGATTGGCAGATTTACTATGAAGCAGAACAAGTGCAAGTGGAGTGAAGTCTAGTCTACTTTTATGTTTAGGAATCTGACACACAACACACTGCTTCAGGTAAGATGTCCTCATAAATATCTAATGGGGACTTCTTGGCTACTACAAAACCAATTTGTCTTCTCTTGTTGCATTATAATCCCAAAACAGTGTCGTTCAGAGGTGGATACTAAAGCTTCAGAATAATAATGTGTTTACTGATTCAAAGTTTGCACACACACACACACACACACACACACACACGCACACACACGCACACACACACACACACACACACACACACACACACACACACACACACACACACACACAGACAGACAGACACACACACACACACAGACACAGACAGACACGCACACACACACACACACACGCACACACACACCTCAATCCTCTCAGAGGCCACCCGTCGCTCTGAGGCCTCTCGGAGCTGATCCATCTCCACCTGTGTCTGGCCAATCAGCTCCCTCAGGCTCTCTCGCTCCGAGCAGGCCGTGCTGTACTTCCCCTGAGGCACAAAGACACGCAGACAGACAGACAAACAGACAACAAGCATTACACACCCAGAGACTTCCCTCTAGTGGGCAACACTGACAAGGCTGCCCATTTTTGCAACATTGATATTGCATTGTATAGGAGGAACTTCACCCATCGAGTAATTTAAACTGCAGAAACACTTTGAAGTTAAGGTGAATGTTACACAGTAATGTGTTTAAGTGAGTGTTACACAGTAATGCGTTTGGGTGAGTGTTACACAGTAATGTGTTTGGGTGAGTGTTACGTGTTACACAGTAATGTGTGTGAGTGCTACACGTACAGAGATGTCCTTGAGATCTCCGGTCAGCAGGCTGATGTTCTGCTCCTTCTCTAGCAGGTCACAGCGCAGCTCTCTGGTCTGGTTGATCAGATCCAGCACTACACCCTACAGCAGACACACACACACACACACACACACACACACACACATGCGCACGCACACGCAGACACAGACAGAAAGTAATTGAAACTGTCGTATCAATCCAGTATAACCAGTTAGAAAATTATAGTTCTGTTGTACTGCTTCATTGGACCTCGGTTATTTTTGTAAGTTGATTTTGCACAAATGGAGCAAAAACATTTTGCCTAGGCATTCTCCCTAACACATTGGAGAGGTAGAGGTCACCCACTCTGTCTTGTTCAATCTTCTGCTCGAGATTTGTTGCTGCTGCCTCTGACGAAATCACCCTCTGCTCCAAGGTCCTGATGCTCTCCACCTAAAGCACACACGAAAGACACACACACACAGCAGACACACACACGGCAGACACACACACAGCAGACAGAAGAGAAGTGGAGTGAATGTTTGGAAAAACGAAAAATCTGCAGAGGTGAAACCATATCAAACTGATTTACCACCTAATGTGATGTCCAAAGTTTTGAAAGCATAGTTAAAAAAGATTTGATCTGATCTGATTTTGCCAAGTGGTATAGAATCAGAAACAGCTAGCAAGCTAAAGGACACTGAACCAGCTTTGGCAAAGCAAACT
>NC_137911.1:28108989-28148989 GCF_963457725.1 Sprattus sprattus | reverse complement strand
ACTGCCGTGTGTGTGTGTGTGTGTGTGTGTGTGTGTGTGTGTGTTTGTGTGTTTGTGTGTGTCGTACTTGACTTGATCCAGTTGTAGCTGCGTGCTTATCTGTGAGTGTGAGTGTGAGTGTGTGTGTGAGTGTGAGTGTGAGAGTGTGTGTGTGTCGTACTTGACTTGATCCAGCTGTAGTTGCGTGCTGATGAGGGAGCTGGACAGGTGAGTGTTCTCCTGCTCCTGATTGGTGCGTTGGTTCAGCTCGCTCCGGGCGGAGGCCAGCTCCTTGTCGGAGGACTGCAGCACCACCCGCAGGTCGAACGCCTCACTGCGCAGGACTGCCAGGGATCAAAAGGTTGCAGATTTATCAGATGCCTGAAAGTCATATACCGGAAGTGCCGTAGTGTTTCTAAGTGTCAGAATCAACTTATTTTTTAGGATTTTTTAGGGTTAGGGTTAGAGTATAAGGCTAAAAACTAGGTCTCTGTACCCCTAACAATGCCTGAAAGTACGTTACACTTCCTGAACCCCCTGTGTATGACGTCATATGACGCCGATATTCTACTTTCCGGTATCCGATAAATCCGCCACCCACTTTTATACCACTGCAGGCTTGACAGAGAGGGCACTCTGCTGTGTGGTCACCCACATATGACCCAAATCAATGCATCACCAAGGAAACCTGACGTGTTTAGTTCCAAACAAGACTGGTGTGTATTTATGGGTGCAGAGTTCACTTCTTTATATCCTCCTCTCAGCCCTCGCTCCAGGCTTGCTCTGGGTGTGTGTGTGTGTGTGTGTGTGTGTGTGTGTGTGTGCGTGTGTGCACGTGTGGGTACACTAAGTGTTTGTGTGTGTGTGTACACTTTAAGTTTTGTACAATCATCCCTCCTATCTTTTCTTAATGCAGGTTTGTGTGTGTGTGTGTGTGTGTGTGTGTGTGTGTGTCTCACTCTCTGTAGCTCCTTTCTCCTCTGAGAGTTTGTGCTCCAGGCTGGTGATGGTCTGCTGCAGCCTGCCCTGGTCCTGGGCCCAAGAACTGCGCTCTGTGGAAAACAACTGAACAGAGCGACCAAGGCTTAGTACAGAGCAGTCGAGGCTTAGTACAGACTGGTAACCAAGGCTTAGTACAGACTAGTAACCAAGGCTTAGTACAGAGCAATCAAGGCTTAGTACAGACTGGTAACCAAGGCTTAGTACAGACTAGTAACCAAGGCTTAGTACAGAGCAATCAAGGCTTAGTACAGACTAGTAACCAAGGCTTAGTACAGACTAGTAACCAAGGCTTAGTACAGACTAGTAACCAAGGCTTAGTACAGACTAGTAACCAAGGCTTAGTACAGACTAGTAACCAAGGCTTAGTACAGACTAGTAACCAAGGCTTAGTACAGAGCAGCCCAGGCTTAGTACAGAGCAACCAAGGCTTAGTACAGAGCAGCCAAGGCTTAGTACAGAGTAACCCAGGCTTAGTACAGAGTAACCAAGGCTTAGTACAGAGCAGCCAAGGCTTAGTACAGAGTAGGGATGGGCATTCGATTAAATTGTTTTAATCGATCGTCGGGAGAATTAACGATCGATTTTCGATTAATCATTAAAAAAAATATATATCAAAAATGCACTATTTATAGGCTATTTTAAAATGCAGTTAAAAAAGATCAAACACAGTGTGTTCCTCAATGAGATCTTTATTACAAGATTGACAACTCTTGTGGCAGTTAAACCGGATCTGTTTAATGGTTACACTTGAAAAATATGCGCTGCTGTACTCTTATGCAGCGGCGCCGACAGCTAGAAGCCGGTGCTCATAAACACAACTTACTCGGTTAGCCTGCCTAACAATGAATTAGGCTAATTAACAAAGCTCCATTAAAACAACCAGTAACAGTATTATCGACAAGCCATTCAATTCACCGGTAAAGAGAATACTAATAGTTAAGCCCTAAACCTACAAGTCCAGGTGCTTAGAATAACAGCTGATAGTAAACGTCAACTTTTAAGATGATTCTTGAGCAGTGCCAATTTCAAGCTGTCCTTCCCCGGTTTTCTAACCAGAAACAATAACCCTGGAAGGTTTTGAAAACTAGTAACTAACTGTTAAAGCACACGTTTTTAAAACAACCAGTTAGCTAGCTTGGCTACCTTTTGGAATCCTTCAAGCCAAGTTCGCCAGCAATCCTAGGTTAGGTAGGGATGCTAACTTAGCCACGGTAAGTGATGGAGGCTGGTAGGATGGCAAGCTATTTCCAACAGTGCTGATAAATATGGTGGGTTCCAAATGTTTAAAACTTAACTTAGTTGTGTACTGTCACTAACCATTGTCGGATGTGCGTTGTTCAAGTGGTACATCATTTGAGTTGTGGCCGAGTTGTACTTATACACAGCTTCGCAGTGTTGTCAATGAACTAAGTCATTTTTTTTTATCAAAATGGTCCCACGCTACACGCCGAGACCTCTCTTCATGTTTACTTTTGAAAGACACGGAAACTTGCAGGTAACTGAGTAGGCCTGTGCCGTTTTTTCAAACATTGCCCTTGTTTGGTAAAATTTTAATTGCTGCCACATTGCGAAATCCATTGCATTCCTTCAAGACTCACACTACGCAACAGAACGTGCATTAGTTTTATCGATGAAAAAATAATGTCATCGACGAAATTCTTAATGATCAATTAATCGATCGTCGATTAATTATGCCCATCCCTAGTACAGAGTAGCCAAGGCTTAGTACAGAGCAGCCAAGGCTTAGGACAGAGCAAGCCTGTACAGACTAGAGCGCGTGACGTCACCTTTTCTTTTATGCAACGCCTTTTCGGACCCACTAATCTGAAAAGAATTGACTGAACACAACATATGCATGTGTGCGCTTATATAATGTCTGTGCAATTGAGTCGCTCCATTGACTCTTGACAAATGTGGAGGTTAAGCAGGTGATTGGCTGAAGGCTGGTGAGGCCTCGATGTCCCTACCTCATCCTTGCGTCTGGACGCTTCCGTTGCCGTGGCGATCTGCTCCTCCAGCTTGCTGATTTGCAGCAACAGTTTCCTGCTTTTGGCCTCCTCATCATTGAGCTGATTCTTCACACCGACGGCCTGCTCCTGAGGTGTGAGGGGAGACAAATCCATTAGCAAGTCTGTTCATATAACAACTCACAGATTTCCCTTTTACTTCAGCATAAACTATATGATTCAATGAACTCTGCCCCTCACACGTAGAAAGATTTATTTTTTTAAAAGGCCAGTTGGTGTCTTTGCTCTAACAGACACAGACTAACTTTTGCCTTACATACATACACATACGTGTGTGTATACACGTATTTGTGTGCGTGTGTGTGTGTGTGTGTGTGTGTGTGTACACATATATGTGTGTGTGTGTGTGTGTGTGTGTACCTGCACCAGCCTGAGCTCCTCACTCAGGGCCTCACAGGCCAACTCGTTCATCTCCAGAGGGGGCTCCTCATTCTGCAGGTCCTCAGGGGTCTCTCCTGGGTCACCGTGGCAACCACCGTGGCCATTCAGATGGTCTGGGCTGGCCAGCGGCACCAGGCGGTTCCGTAGGTTATACGCTCTGGTTGGGGTGGTCAAGATCTGGTGGGAGAAGGCCGTATGGAGAAGACATTACAGATAAGACTACATATTGGATGTATGTCTCAGGATAACTCTGTGAAAACAATGCAATCCAGTATGTTCATTATTTTTTGTCAATGTGTGTGTGTTTTGTTCCTCTGTATCTGTGATAAAACTTTAAAAAATAAATAAAAATAAAGTGAAAAAAAAAATATATATATATATATATATATTGGAGGATACAGTTGGGATCCTGGACACCAAATGAATGCAGAACACTTATTCCTTCAATTGTTTAAGCACCTTATAAAATACTTAAAATAATACTAGATACAATTGCTGGATGAGGCCTTGGGCGATAGCAAATTAAATCCAAAGGTGCTCTGGGTCACTGGGAGTGAGCAAGTGTGTGTGTGTGTGTGTGAGTGTGTGTATGTATGTGCATTTAGACATTTACATTTACATCATTTAGCAGACGCTTTTATCCAAAGCGACTTACAAGGAAATTGCATTTATACATCAGTAGCAATTTTAGGGGTTCAGTGTTTTGCCCAAGGACACTTACACACTTGGTGAGGAGGAGTGGGGAATCGAACTAGCAACCTTCCGATAACTAAACGGCTCCTCTACCCCCTGTACCACTGTCGCCTAGTGCATAGGCTCACTCTACCTTAAGGGTCTCAGCATGCATCTTGTTCAGCTGGGACACCTCCTGCTTGGTTTGGGCCTTAGTGGCTTCCAGAATGTTCTCCAGGTGTTTGTTGGACTTGTCCAAGTACCTCCTTTCTGCCTCGATCTCTGTTAACTGTTTTCTGTGGAGAGGTGAAAATAGTCAGTCGGCCATTTCAAAACTGATCAGATTCTGTGAGAGCATCCAGACTGAAAGACAGCTAGGTAGCTCTTCACCCCAAACTCCAACGGGTCTCATCTTACTTGGTGACTTGTTTGTGGTCCTCGAAGGCCTGCACTGTGGCGGTCAGCTCCGACTGCTTCTGCAACAGCTGGGCCTTCAGCCTCTCCATGGAAACCTTTGACGTTGTTTCTGCCGTTACTGGTGTAGAACATGTGGGCGGAGCTAATGGAACAGTAGACACAAAAGAAGAGTTATTTCTCTCCATACAGTTCCACATCATAGACTGCTGACATGTCATTCAACTGGTAAACACCAAACTCTTGTCTGAAGATGATCAACACATGCATGCATGTCAGTATGTCTTCTCATAGTCATTTGATAATGCTCTCAAATTAAAGCAGCAATAAGGAGTTCTGTTCCAAAACTAGCAAGCTAACTACCTTAAAGGCCTGCATAAACCTTGCAAACACCACCAACAGCCCAGGTGACACTGAAAGAAGCTTGCCAGCACACTAACTGGTGTCTTTTGGCAGTATAGCTGAAGATGTCATGCTGTGAAAGCTTTTCTTCCATTTTTGCAGGGTGTTCCAGCCCAGTACACAGAACTACATACGGCAACTCCTGGATGGCTAGTGGGGAAGTCACAGGTGCTTATCTGTCCTTCACATGACCATATGCTATCAAAATGAATTTGTGGATGGTACCAAAACTAGTTGCCTATAAACCCATACCTCAAAAAGTATAAAATTGTTGCATAGTGTTACTTAAAAAGCACACTCTTCCGAAGTGTTCTGTTGTGATGCTTCTAGCGCCATAACAAAGCTTTACTGGAACCCTCCACAGAGTCGGAAGGACGTAGAATCTCCACACAGCCAAACCTGCGGCTTCTCTGTGTAATGTCTGCTCTCCTAGTTCTTACCACAGGTGTCTCTGGTTGGTTTTTCAGACTCGACCAGTTTATTGAAGAACTCCTCCAGCTCGGTGGTGCACTGCTCCGCAGCGAGCTGAGCGTCCTTCACCGAGTCCAGCACCCGCAGCGAGCGCACCTCCTCCTTCAGGCTGAAGTTCTCTGCTTGGTAGCGCATCAAGCGCGGGTGGTGCTCCAGCTGAGGGGGGGGGGGGGGGGGGGGGGGGGGGAGGGTTGGAGAGAAAAGAAAAAAAGAAAAAGATGAAAGGGGTTTATGAAGAGGGGAGAAACAGGAGGAAAGAGTCTCTAGAATTTGTTTTTCTGTGCACCATTTCAAAGACAGAACTTATGTTATTTATGACTCTCTAAACAACAGATCTAGGTACAACTGACTGACCATGTCAAAACAAGGGCAACATTCTGAATATGAAAAGGCCCTGACACCTGTCTTCTCTTTGAGCTGCCACTTCGTCATTATCATTGTCATCTCTGTTTGATCAATGGAGCGCTGTGTGTGCGTGGCACCTGGTCTCTGTTTGAGTAGCGCTGTGTGCGTGGGGCACCAGGTGTCTCTCTGTGTGTGTGTGTGTGTGTGTGTGTGTGTGTGTGGCACCTGGTCTCTGTGTGAGCAATGGAGCGCACCTGGTCTCGGAGGATGCTGATCTCCTGCTGGAGCTGCTCCAGCTGGGTCTGGTTCTGCTGATCCGAGAGGGGCTCGCTCTGCAGCTTCTGCTCCAGCCGAGCGATGTGGTCCTCGCGGAACTTCACGATCATGCGGTTGGAATGGACGAACTTCTCCTTCTGGGCCCAGGCCAGCTCCAACTGAGCCAGCTTCTGTTGCAACACCTGAGGACAAGGGCACACCACCAGGCATAAGAATGGGGCAGGTTTTTATGGCGAGTGTTTAAGTATTAAAGTATTTATCTATCTCTATCTATCTGTTGGTGTACCCTTTTCCAACAGATAGATAGACAGAGATAGATAAATACTTTATTCATCCCGTTGGGAAATTCTGGCATCTTGCAGCTATCTCATATTCACAATAATTACTGACAATATGTACAGACAATACGATACAATACAAACAGACAATGCAATACTGTTATTTACAGTGTAGATAGGATGTATAGTGCAAAACAGTCTAGTCATATAGTTCTATGACAGCTGGGACAAAGGACGTACAGTACGTACAGTAGAACGTACAGTACCAGTCAAAAGTTTGGACACACCTTTAATTTTTTTCTTTACTATTTATATTTTCTGCATGGTAGAAACCATTTTTTTGTTTTGTTTAGTACATCATTTCATATGTGTTCTTTCGTAGTATAAATGTCTTCAGTATTAATCTACAATGTAGAAAATAATAAAAGTAAAGAAAACAATTCTCAAAAAATGAGAAGGTGTCCAAACTTTTGACTGGTACTGTATGAGAACAGGCATGGGTACGGGGCCTCAGGCGTGGCCTGAAACATGCAGGTTTTTATGGCAAGTGTCTTACTACTTAACTCCTACTTACAGTAGTTACATTCCTGCATTTTTTTTTTTTATTTCTTATGTTCAGCAGTATTTATTGTTACACTAGGTCTCTATTGCTCGTAGCTTGATTGTTCTCTCTCTTTTGTACGTCGCTTTGGCTAAAAGCGTCTTCTAAATGACTAAATGTGTGTGTGTGTGTGTGTGTGTGTGTGTGTGATAAAAGCGTCTGCTGAATGACTAAATGTAACCCGCACAAAGCACAACTGAGAGGACCAAGCAAGAGGTGATAAAATGGCTCTTTGCCCTTGTAACCCAGGTTACTTTAAAGCACCGTTAACTTTTGCAAACTTAACTAGTAAAACTAATAATATTCATCACTGTTGTATTAGTTTTGATATTCAACTTAATGTTTTTTGTAAACATTTTAATCATATTAAATCACGTATTTTAATATAAGTAATATAAAGGCTAGTTTTAATACTATTTATTTCAGCTATTTATTCACTTATTTATGAACTAAACCAGGTTTATTTTTAACCTGGGTTACACCCTGGTGGTACAAAAGCAGATTTTTAATCTTTGACGCTGAAGGTGCAGCGAGATCATACGATGAAGAAGGAGAGTGTGACATCCGATGAGACAATGATGAAGTGATGAGAAAGTGTTGTGTGAGCCGAGGATAATGGTGGATACTGCACCTTCTTCTCATCTCAATAATAACGTGATGAGAAAGTGTTGTGTGAGACGAGGATAATGGTGGATACCTTCTTCTCATCCTCGCGTTTCTTCCACAGGAGCACGGCGACCTTGAACGGCTCCCTGTAGGTCAGTCTCTCCCGGGCCTCAGGGGAGCCTGGAGGCAGGACACACCAGTCAGTGGATGCATGACACACACACACACACACACACACACACGCACACATCACAGCTCGTGCAGGCTACACCAGTCAGTGGATGCATGACACACACACACACACACGCACACATCACAGTCCGTGCAGGCTACACCAGTCAGTGGATGCATGACACACACACACACACCCACACACACACACACACACACCCACATCACAGCCCGTGCAGGAGACACCAGTCAGTGGATGCATGTGCCTCGAACCGTCACAGCCCGAAGAGTATTGTTTAATATACGCCCTAATGAATCCCTAATGTGTTGCTCTCGTTTTATTTCGAGCTGTGATTATCAAACAGACACATTTAAGGAGCTGCTGGAGAGGCTGAGAGCTGAACAGAAATAACATTTTGGTAGAAACATAGCAGGATATGTGTGTGGGCAGGATATGTCTAGCCACAAGGGATTGTCAACATAGAAATGAGCAAACTGACAGATGGAATCCGAAACATTTATTTATTTTTTAAATAAGCTAGCAGTAACATTCCTTTGTCCTCTGCCACAGTCTACACAAAGTGTAAGAACCCTAAATTTCATGTGCGTCCCTCAATTCATGCATACATATCATAGGGTAATTCCACAGAGTGTGTGTGTGTGAATGTGTGTGAGAGAGAGCGTGAGTAATTTGTGTGTGTGTGTGTGTGTGTGTGTGTGAGAGAGAGAGGGAGAGAAAATGTGAGAGAGAGGGTAATGTGTGTGTGTGTTTGAGAGAGAAAATGTGTGAGAGAGAGTAATGTGTGTGTGTGTGTGTGTGAGTGTGTGAGAGAGATAGATAGAGAGAGAGAACATTTGAGAGAGAGAGAAATGTGTGTTGTTGTGTGTGTGTGTGTGTGTGTGTGAGTGTGTGTGTGTGTGTGTGTTGTACCCATATTGAGTTGGGGTCCTCCGGGGGCGCTGTCCAGGGCCTGGGGTCTGTGAGAGAGCAGCGCCTGAGCCAACTGCTCCTTCAGCTTCTTCACCTCAGCCTGCAGCTGCCGCACGTTCCCATGGGTGTCCTCGTTTATCATGGCCTAAGACACAAGCAAAACTTTTAAATACACACACACACACACACACACACACACACACACACACACACACACACATCTGCAAAACACAATTTCTATGTGCAGATTTCAAATGCATGCAGTACAAAAAGAAACAATATCACATAAATACTGAATTTTACTGAATTTTTTGTATGGTAATGTTCCTACCAATACTTCAGACACACAGTTGTACATGAAAGGTAATCTGATATATGACAGTCAGAAACTCTCCTCGGACCTTGTTCTTGATGAGTTTGGCCCTCTGGGCAAACTGTAGTGTGGACCACGTCTCCCCAAAGCACTTGGAGCCCGGGTGCACATTAGCAATGATGTACGTCTTTGCATTACCACCTAAAGAATCCTGCAAAACATACACTTAAACACTCAAAACATACACTTAAACACTCGAAACATACACTTAAACACTCGAAACATACACTTAAACACTCGAAACATACGCTTAAACACTCAAAACATACACTTAAACACTCAAAACATACACTTCAACACTCTAAACATACTCTTAAACACTCAAAACATACACTTAAACACTCAAATCAATGTGAACAATCACATACGTGTTTCGTCCACGTTTTCCTTTTAAAAATGAAGCATTTTGTCTTCCAAAAAAAAAAATGTATGCAGTATAAATTACGTTACAGACACTGAGCTTATAGTGTTGAGTGTACAACAGCACTTACTAAGCTGTGTTTTTTTTTATGTTAGTTTGTTGTGTTTTCACCATTGTGAATGTTTGTAAATGTTTTTCACAAGAAGTATTTACAACGAAACAAACCATCCTGTCACAGACAGAATTAGCAACAAAGTTTGACTAAAAGGAAATCCCCCACACACACACGGTATGTGATCATTGTAACATAACCCACTGTACTTCTGATCAATGTACACCCACAGCTGTGAGTGATAGCACGTGTACCCACCTTTAGCAGAAAGGTAAGTTTGGAGTCGCGGTAACAGATGTGTCGGGTCTTCCCATTGGACACATCCACCAACGCCATGATCACCTGACCCAAGCACATCAGAGATCGATTGATGCTGCTCGCTTCCTGAATTGCACAGGCAAAAGATAAATTAGTTAGATTGTCTTTCTTTCACCCACATACCCATGTTTCACCAGACAACACACACACACACACACACACACACACACACACACACACACACACACACACACACACCCACACACACACAGACGACCACACATACACAATTTATGGTGTTGTAAACAAACTTTCCCTTCCATACCTTTAGTCGGGATCCCTCAGTGTGGGTGTCCTTCTGTCTCTCTGACCCTGCCAGGTCCACCAAGTTCAGCTGCGATGTCCGGATGTTGACCACCTCCCTGTCGGTCTCCTTGGACTCCAGAGTCATGGTGAAGACGGCGTGAGAGCGAGATGATTCGCGGTTCATGGAGGTAGAGGCCACGCGACGGTTACGCCAACCCATTGACAGTACCTGGGTGGAGGTGGGAAAAATGATGATGATGCATAACAAAATCTCACTGGGGTTTTTCCCCCATTTTAAATGTGTTAAACATGATTGGCAGGATAACATAATGAATTCTAGGTTTTTTTTTTTCCCTCAGGTTCAATAACCAGCCATGTATCAATAGCCAGCCTCACCAGTTTGCCAATCAGAAAGACTTGTATGTCAAACAGGTTCTAAAATCAGAGATCTCATGGGTCTGTCAGAGAATGCCATCTAATTCATGCTCATGGAAACTTAAAGAGATATCACCAAGATGCACTCTGGTTTGTTCTTCCTCCTTGCATACTTTTAAATTGATTGCATCACCACAAGGATCCGATGTCTAAGCATGACAACATCTTCAGTGCCCTGACACTTTGATTTGGCCTGAAATGATCTTCCACAGACCACGAGGGAGGTAACCTGATTGGGGGGGAAGAGGCAGCATCCCAGACCACAAATGGGTCAAAACGGCCATGTGTTCGAATCCGACTCGTTGGTAATTTTCAATCTCTCTCCAGCTCATTTCCTGTCACTCTTCACTGTCTTGTCCGATTAAAGGCAAAAAGCCTAAAAATAAATCTTAAAAAAAAAAGAAAAGGCTACCTGATAGGCCTCGGCGGCGGAGGTCACAAATTTCTCCACGGCTCCCTCCACAAAGACGCCCTTCTTGATGTTCTCCCTGAGGAAGAGGCTGGCTGAGGCGCTGTCCAGCAGGTCGTAGATCTGCTCATTGTAAATCTCAATGAAAGAGCACTTGCACAGAAAACTTTTCAAGTTTCCCGACTGGAAGGAATGAGAGAATCATGTATGAAAAACTCAACCCAAAAAGAATCAACATCTAGCAATAGCATTTTGACATCTACTAAAAATCCACTGCTACCACACTACATAAAACAGACAAATATATTATAAACTTTATGTTGTGTGCACTGTTTTAGTATAGAATTTTTGAATAGAATAGAATATTTAGGATACATCAGGCATTTATATACATAAATCAAGTTGTCCTTACATCTTCATGGTAATGCTTTGTTGCGTAGATATTGTGAAAATATACATAAACAGCTCCAGAATTCAAAGAGGTACTATGAAGCGATGATAAGCCACTGACAAACAGCAGTGAACAAACTCATAGCTAAAGAGCAGTGTGCTCACCTTCTCCACTTCTCTGTTAATCAGGAAGAACAGGTACTCAAAGCTGCGTGGGATCACCCCCCTCAGATCATCCGAGAAGCTGTCACAGTCAGATGGACCTACAGACAAAACCCCACAAACATTCAGCTATTTGGTACATGTTACAAACGAGGCTCAGTTAATTAAAATCATGAATGGCATACTTCCCAGCTTAGAAGATGATATATTCTCTGCCATTCGACTATGGGAATAGGAATGCTAAGCTGTTAGGAAACCCACTAGGCACTCACCAAGCATTGTGAAGGTTTTCCCTGACCCCGTTTGCCCACTAAAAAGCAAGCACACAAGATGAGTGAATGAACACAACACGCATCGGTCATTATCACTAACCATAACAGGATAACAGGTAATGAATGACCATACATAAAACACTTACTAGGCAAATATGGTACCATTGTAGCCATTAATGCAGGACTCCACAATGTCTTTGGCCACACTGGAGAACACAGCCTCCTATTTCATGTAAATACAATGGATAGTAAAACATAATTAAAGCCAAGCTGGTGAATGACATTATAGACCAAGATTGACCTTGTTGTCTGAGCTGTGGCTTACCTGTGAGATGTCCATGTCTGCAACATGGTCATAAGTGAAGGTGCGTGGCTCAGGCTTGGAGTGAAGGCGGATGGTATTGGGGGATGTCACAGTTAAACACAAATTCTGATCACCATCGGTAGTCAGCCCCGTACACGCAGTCAAAGGACGTACGCGAACAAAAACCTTGATGGCATCACCGTCTCCACTTAAAATTAAAACGTAAGGAAAAGGAGATTTAGTAGAAATGCGGATTAGGCTGCTTTAAATGTCAAAAATAAACTATAGCATAAGTAATAGGCTATGTAATATACATATCAGTAACACTGATTTGCTAACACAGTAACGTTACATTAAAAGGTACCGTTAGAGCTGTAGTACTCAGAACTGTGTTTTTGTTCTGTAAGTTCCCAAGTATTTTGTTTTAGACAAAACGACATCTGGTACCTTTAAGGTAACGACGACTATGTGTCATACGACTTGGGACATGGAACGAACCTACATTTGTTTTCTTTCTTAGCCTTGAGTCATCTACCCAACTAGCGAACACGTCGACAGGTAACATAGCTACCCGCAGAACTTACCTGTTCCCGTTGAGAAGTAGCGAAGTATCTCCGCTACCTAAGGATAAGATGAAGATAAACCACACAATGGGCAGGAGTTCAACATTATCCCGCTGCTGCTTATTGACAGTATATGTTATCGATGTCACATATTGCTGTTATTATAATTATCCGCTAACGCTTTTGCTTCTAAAGAGACAGCTAATTCACCTTCCTGGCCAGCTAGCAGACTAGCTAACGGTATGTGTTGTTTACAGTCGACGACACAGGTTCTGACTCTCTAATGGATGTAGCCATTTCCAACAGCAAAACAGCATTAATCAATAACAATACTGGACATACCTTTTCCTTTTGAACTCATGATACAATCATGAGTTCAGATTTCCTCAGATAAAAGTTAAGTACACAACTTCATACAAGAGAAGACTTCGAAATTGGCGCGGGTAAGTCACTTCTTCTACTTGTTTGGAAATTCTGCTCTGGTCTCGTAACCGTTGTCGCCAACTAGCGTTCTATAGATGAACCTCCAAATGTACTTCAGTGAACTGCCACCTTGTTACATTCATATTTGTAACCTAAGTTCATTCCCCCGCAGGGTAGGTTTACGAACTTTAATTAACTTAACATACTTTAGATAACTTGTAAAACAGCTGAAGCTGTGTTTTGCAACAGTTTAGAGATACGTTAAGCAATGAATAGGCCTTCTAAATGGCCGAATAAGATTTTGGTGGTCATGACTGTTATAAGTGCTCACACTTATCCAATTACATTTTAAATAAATACTATCACTTCAAAAGAAACCCAATTTTGTATTCAAAGTTCAAGTTCAAAGTACTTTATTGTAATTGTCACAAAACAACGAGACAGCAACAGACAGCTAACACTGTAGCTGTCTAACATGCTGGTCTACAATCTACCATAGGTGTAAAATTGATTTGATTTCTGGTGACTGTGAAGGCCATTACATACAAACTCTGGACAAGGGCACTGTAATCCTGAAGGAGACCACTCCCACCCTGTAAGAGACCACTCCCATCGGGATAAATATTTTTCATCATAGAATAAAGCTGATCACTCAGAGCAATTTGTATTGATTTGATATGACCCTACCCTCTAAGTGCCAGCAAAATACCAACCACAGCACAACAGAGCCACCTGATCCCACTAAGGGTCAAGCATTCAAGCCTGCACCATTCTCTTGTTGTACGCATTGATATTCTCACTCACCTGGGGAAGAGTTGCTTCCGATTTTCCTAACACTGTTCCTTCCGAAACACCAGGCAGTTGTGCAGTCTTTGCCTGAATCTCCTGGCATCAGTGCCCCAACAATAAACCCCCTCTAAAGTCATTTAATATTTTCCTCTGCGTCCAAAATCATAATGAACTGGGCTTGCTCAGCGTCTTCAGTTCATTCATGTCAGAGCATGACTGGGTGTTAATCTTTTCATTGTACCATGCAACCCGTGGGAAAGCTTCTGCTTTCGTTGTTTCCCCACATATCTGGTAAGGTGTCCAGAAAGTCAACTCGTCACTGGAGACGTTATACTGTGCAACCAGTGGGTCACCTGGCAGTGTTGGCGATAGCTTGTAGAACTAGTGCACAAGCTGTGGAGCACATCCCTGTGGTAAGTGCTGATAATTACATACAGAGCCATATTGGACACACATCACATTTTTTTTTTTTTTTTTTTTTTTTTACACACACACACACACACACACACACACACATGTGCATTTGCCAAGCACCAGCAGATTTAAGCAGCCTACAACCAGAGGTTATGCATGTGCTCCCTGGGAATAGTTTTAGGTAAGCTTGTGCAGGGATTAAGTGTATGGTCACACATCAAACTTGGGTCAGTTATGCTTGAGGCTGTTATATGAGGAAAATATATGCAGTCAATAACAACAACTACGCGACTTGATTTCTAAAATTCAGTTTTATTAATTAACTTTAAAGAGGACAGAAAAAAAAACACTGAAATGGACACTAAAAACACGGAAATGGACAGACAAAAGTAGGGAAAACAATAAGATTAGCTTTTCTGAACATTTACAATCAGCTCATCACAAAGTTTGGTCAACTCCTCAGTCTCTTTGACCTATGGGAAGGAAGAGAGCACACACAGACACACACACAGACACAGACACACACACACACACACACACACACATTAGAGCAGTTCAAGAATATTTCAAACAGAAAGCTTAATCTTTATCATCTAAAATAATCTTAATACATAAACACCCCCCAACAACTGCATTATTTTGGTTTTTGGCTAGATGTATGGTAACGGTGTTATTTAAGTTCTATTACCTTCTGGTCCAGACTCTTCTGCAGTGACTGCAGTTTGAGCTGATCTCTCTTCTGCTGGATCTGCAAGGATGAAACCTCCGACCTGTGTTTGCCCCTGACCTCGGCTATCTCAGCATTTGCCCTGCAGAACCACCCATGCAAACACACATCATTTTCAGACAGTTCTGTTTTTCATGTTTTGTATGTACAGCTGAAGATTTCACCAATATTATTATTATTATTATTATTATTTAGCTTCATAACCTCATCTGATAATTCAGAGTAATTACATGAAATATATATATATTGAACATGCCCTGCATAAATAGCTTGGTTTGAATTCCCATGAAATTGTATCCCATTGTAATAACACACACAGTTTGCTACAGTACTCAACTCGAACATGAAAAACGATATTCTGTGTCAGTCAAAAATGAGATGGTTGGTGATGTGTCCATTAATTGCAAAGAAAGATGCAAGATGCACTTACAGGTTGATCTTTTCTTCAGCGTGGGCCTTTAGGGACTTGTATCGCTGCTCTTCCTTCTTGATACGGGCCACGTAATCCTGAGCACACATCCTAAGACTCTCTTCATTCTGGAGGAGGAAAAATAAATAAATAAATAACCGGAATAACAAATCTGTTGCTTTTCAAGCATCGTCTGCTTATGCATATCCAATCGTTTAAATATGGCAAAGATGTAACTAGGACCAGCCATGAAATCTTTAACAATCCCGTGTTGAATCCCAACAGAACATAATAACTTTCATCTCAGCTGAGTTTTATTTATTTATTTATATTTAAATGTGTATGTATTTATATATTTGATTCCTATTACAGTGCTGCTACACCTGGATTTCCCTAAATGGATTTTTATCTTATCTTATTTTATGTCAACCAAAACCAGTTTGGCTGAAAACTAATGAGAACAGCTTACCTTCTTGTAACCGTCAATGATCTCTTTATGCTTCTCTAGGCGTTTGAAGAGGTCAGAGAAAGATCTCTCCATTGAGTTGAGGTCACTGAGAACCTGCTCTTTCTCCTCAAAGACTTTCTTCAGTTCCTTCATAGCAGCCTGCTTCTCCCGATTCTGCTCAGCTAGAATAGAAGATGTACGGGAAACTGAGTGGCATTCAGAACTAAACGAAGTTAACAAAACCAAGGCTGCTTCAGGAGACAGTTTTAGCTCTTTAACTAAATGAACATGTATGTCACATACCATTGATTTGTGCGAAAGTGTTGTCATACTCAGCAAGGACAGCCCTGGAGAACAAAAAGGTCAAAGATCAACATCTAAAATGTTAACCTACAGAGGTCCCAAAGCTGATGTATAAATATCTAATAACAATCAGTGAATTTACCCCAGCTGCTGTTTTTCCTGGACTAGTGCATCACATTTGGCTTTCCATTCGTTCTCTTTCTTCTCAGCCTTTGGAAATAAGAAAATATATGTCTTTTTTTTCTGCCCATAAATCGACATGCGATGCCACCAAGTATTTGTGACACTGCAATGCTACAGATCTATAATCTCTACGATCAAAAAATGACAAGGTGTGTGTGTGTGGTTAATAGTTAGCAGTTATATCTGGACCATTCCCAAAGTAAATATTAATATACTGCAATAATTTAAACATATTAGACATCCTTTGCCACATGCTGCACTTAAGTCAAGTTTCAATGCAAATCCACCCCTTAAGAGTGTTTAAAGCCTTCACGGGGAAGCAGTTGGTGGTAATGAAAAGTTAAGCCACCTCCTCTTGAGCTTGAGCTAGGGCGGCATCCATGTCTTTCTGACTATACTTCAGGACATCAATGATGGCACCATCATTCTTCAAAGACTGCTTTGATGAGGGAACCAACAGGTCGAACACTGCAGGGTCTTGGGTCATGTGACACACAGCCTGCACAGAATGCATGAGAACACAGGAATAAACCCTCTTGATTTTTTTTACATTGGGTCAGACGGAGACAGCGGAAATTTTCCTGGATATGCGGATCAGTGTTGACTAGGCCTGAATTAAAGTTTTGCTCTGATTAGAGTTCAAAGGCCTCTGAACACCACTGAAAAGTGACCACTGGGAGAACACCACTGAAAAATAGGACATAACTTAGAAACAAATCAAATATTTGGTGTAGGATGCACGGTGGTACAATGGTAATTGCTTTAAGAAATCAAAACAAACGCATGAAGGGAACAAAAGTTACAGCACTTTGGCACAACAGACACTCACAGGGGCTGAAAAGTCATCCATAAACTTCATGGTGTCAGCTTGTCCACTTTGTGAAGGCTTTGTCATCTCGGCACGCCTCTGGGCATCCAATCTGAGAGGAAAGTTTCATTAGACTCAAGGAAACTAATCTGGAGTCAGGCTCACACTTTACAAGACAAGATCTCATTGCTTTGCAGAGGCTACCTGTTGATCACATCTAACAGAGCATCTGGCGGCTCCATAATACAGGTAAAAACACGACAGCATATTAACAGCAAATGCAGAAAGGTATGAAGACTCACTACAAAGGCATTGGACACTTAAAAAGGGAACACATGTTTTAAACTTGATCAGATTTTAAATCAGTGTTTCCCACGGGTTTGAGATAAATGTGTGGTGGTAACCAGGCCGACCGGGCCGTCAAAAAATGGTCTGCTTTATGTGAAAACACAAAAAATGTATGTGACCTTTTACACAATGATCTTGTTTTATTCAATATATTGCTATCAATTTTACATAAGCATTTATCTATAAAAATATATATTAAGTTGGCTACACTACCCATGATGTAAGTCTTTATTCCTAATTAGGAATTATCCACTATTTAACTGATCACAGATGGCGTCTTTCTACAAAAATCAATAAAAATGGGTCGTCAAATATACTTTGGCAGCCATTAATATACGTGGGCGGTCCGCCCAAGTAAAGTCTATGTGTGGGAAACACTGGAAAATATAGTCAAGTCATACCTGATTGCAAGGGAGGGACGAGGCAGACTGAAGCCCCCGGTGTTGGCAGCTGCACCCTTCTTGGGACTCTCTCTCAGGAGTGGGTCAAACTTGAGGTACAGGGACTGTTTACGGAGCGCAGACTCCTGAAACTGGAACAACAGAAGAGCATTCCCAGTGCTTTAGACATACAACAGAAGAGCATTCCCAGTGGTCTAGACATACAGCAGAAGAGCATTCCCAGTGGTTTAGACAACAGAGGAGCATTCCCAGTGGTTTAGACAACAGAAGAGCATTCCCAATGGTTTACCCAACAGAGGAGCATTCCCAGTGGTTTAGACATATTAAATTGAACAGACAGCGCAACAAGACACTGGAAGTGCAATCTAACAGACATGTTTAGCAGTGAAACTTATACTCACAGTGCTTGATCCAAATTGCTCCAGATAATCCATCTGTCCTTCAAAATCACCAGCCATGACTGCATCCAGAGGATTGAAATGGTGGGGGGAATCAAACAAATAACTTAAAGTCGATAAAGTATCCCAGAGCATTCAGTAAAACACTCTTTCTGAGAACATTCCAATGCTAGCCTTCCCGCTATGCTCTATCTTTGCTTACATGTGGTTCCTGGCACAAACACTTCCTCCTGTCCCGTCCAGTCCTGTCCGATTGCGTTGAAGTCGTGATTCTGCTGTAGCTGGTCTAGTTCTGTGGGCTCAGGGTACACTGTCGTGGTCTGATCGTGTTGTGGGGGACTCGGTGGAGCACGGGTCACAGGTGTAGGAGGCTGAATCACCCCAGGCTGCAGAGAGCATTAAAGGGCATTAATATGCAAGCCTGACTAGTAGGGGTGTGCAAAAAAATCGATTCACATTCGTATCGCGATTCAGAATCGATTCATAGAATTCCAAAAATCGATTCATATATATATATATATATACACAAAAAAAAGATTAACGTTCTTTTTGGCTTCGCAAACTGTGTAGTAGGCTAACGTTACGGTTTGAGTGATGGTGAGCGCGATACGGCGAAATGGTTGATAAAAAGCTTCTGAATAGAAAGTTTACCTTTAAAAGTTGTGTAGTGCAAAAGAAGCGAGCTTCACTGTTGTCTGAAAATGTCAACAGGCAGCTGGCTGAGCAGAAGTCATGGTTTAACTGCACTATAGGCCGAGTCTGAAATGTGCACTTTATAATTGTATTTTGTACCGCCCTGTTTGGCAATGTTGTTTTTCAATAAAATAAAACATTGCGATTAATCGTGATTCATTTTGAGTTAACTATGACAAAAATGCGATTAATCGCGATTAAATATTTTAATCGTTTGACAGCACTAACATTTACATACTGTGAATCAATTTTTTTTAATCGAGAATCGTTTTTGAATCGAAAATCGTTTTTGAATCGAATCGTGAGCCTAAAAATCGGTATCGAATCGAATCGCGACATTTGACTGTCAGCTAGCAAGCTAAATGCCTTCATACCCCCGACCCCAAGCAGATTTGAGGAAGTGTATTTCTATGTTTGTAAACCTCTACCTCTTCTCCCTTCACAGAATTAAAAAAAAAAGGTTTGGCCACATTTATATGATTAAAAAGATATCTAGGCTACCATTAATGTCTCCATCAACTGCCCTACTTGAGACCAACAAGATTACCATGCTTACTTGGGTCCTTTTGTTAATTCAATCTGGCACTCTGAAAATCGATTGAGGCCCTCTAGTACAAAAAAAGGGGCGTTCTCCTTTAATATTTCTATAAGAAAATTACGATTGTTTGTTAATGCATTTACCTGACGAGCAGCAACGGCCTCATTTGAGTCCTCCATTTTTGAGACTGCATTCTTAGCGCTGGAGATAAAAAAAATTAAAAAATGTCAGTAAATGAAATAGTCATGCAGGTCACACTGCCAAACTATAGATCTACAATGAACATGTCTTACTCAAAAGGTCAGTTATACCTTGGCTGTACTTGGGGACCACTCTGACGGGGTTGGATCTTTGCCACAGGAGTGGCGGAGGGCCTATGAACAGCCTCAGCAGTTCCCTTCTGCTCTGGAATGGGATTTGGTCGGCCAGCGGCGGGGGAGCTGGCCATATTTGCCTTCGTGCCAAACGGGTTGAAATTGGGATCATCCAACTTGTCAAAGTCTAGCACGTAAGAGCTTTTAGGTAGTGGGGCTTCAGCCTGTGGTTCCTTCTCGGGTTCAGGCGCCACGACTCGGGGGGCAGCTTTCTTCTCCGTTGGCGCGGTCTTCTTTTCAGATGCGTTGGAACCTGGTGGTTTCTTGCCCAGCTTTTTGAAGGGTGGTTTGCTTTTGACTTTGGCCCCGTCGTCAAAGTTAAACTCCAGCAGTTTCACTGGTTCGTCATCAGCAGCAGCGGTAGGCTGAACCTCTGACGTCGCCTTGGAAGTGGACATTTCCTCGACAACAGCAGGTTTGACTTCTGTTGGCGCAGGTGCCTCTGTGGCAGACTCCACGATTAGCGAGTTGCTTTCCACATTCTTCTGCTCTGGGGCGTCTGTGATGGGCTTTGGTCGGCCGGCGGCAGGTGAGTTAACCGTATTTGCCTTCGTGCCAAACGGGTTGAAATTGGGATCATCCAACTTGTCAAAGTCTAGCGCGTAAGAGCTTTTAGGAAGTGGGGCTTCTGTTGGTGCGCCATCCTGTGGTTCCTTCTCGGGTTCAGGCGCCACGACTCGGGGCGCAGCTTTCTTCTCCGTTGGCGCAGTCTTCTTTTCAGATGCGTTGGAAACGGGTGGTTTCTTTCCCAGCTTCTTGAAGGGAGCTTTGCTTTTGACTTTGGCCCCGTCGTCAAAGTTAAACTCCAGCAGTTTCACTGGTTCATCATCAGCAGCAGTGGTGGTAGGCTGAACCTCTAACGTCTCCTTGGAAGTGGACATTTCCTCGACAACAGCGGGTTTGACTTCTGTTGGTGCAGGTGCCTCTGTGGCAGACTCCACGATCAGAGAGTTGCTTTCCACACTCTTCTGCTCTTGGGCTTCTGGAATGGGCTTTGGTCGGCCGGCGGCAGGGGAGCTGGCCATAGTTGCCTTTGTGCCAAACGGGTTGAAATTGGGATCATCCAACTTGTCAAAGTCTAGCATGTAAGAGCCTTTGGGAAGTGGTGCTTCTGTTGGTGCGCCATCCTGTGGTTTAATTTCCTCGACAACAGCAGGTTTGACTTCTGCGGGCGCGGGTGCCTCTGTGGCAGACTCCACTTTCAGAGAGTTGCTTTCCACACTCTTCTGCTCTGGGGCGTCTTGCTTTGGTGGCGAGGACTTCATAGACTCTACCTTCCTGTCCACTGCAGGAGAGTTGCACATTTTAGAGCCACCAGTCTGGAAAGGATCAACCGAGTGCAGGTTGTCGAAATCAATTGAGTAAGTGCCTTTGGCTGCAAGCAGGGTTTCCGCCACAGGTTCGGTGGCAGGAAGTTGGTCAGGATTGGTTTCTGGTTCTGGTTCTGGAACCACAGGGCAAAGTGCTTTGGGAAGCTCCTCTGTGTCGTCCAGGCTCTGATCGGTCAGAGAGGTTACAAGCTTTTTCGGATCAATGGTCACGGGACTGTCTGTGGAGCACATATTTGTAGAGGTGTCTGCAACAGAATTCTCAAGTGCATCAAGAAAAGGGAGCGTTTCATCCAAGGTTGGGTCAGGTGTGACATGCTCCTCCAGAACTATCTCTGATTCAGGGACAGAGATGGAGGTGGTTTCAACAGGCTTTTCCAGAACTATCTCTGATTCGGGTGCAGAGATGGAGGTGGTTTCGACTGGCTTTTCCAGAACTATCTCTGATTCGGGGGCAGAGATGGAGGTGGTTTCGACTGGCTTTTCCAGAACCATCTCTGATTCGGGAGCAGAGATGGAGGTGATTTGGACAGCCTCGAGCTCACTATTTGATGTGGATCTGACAGCAGTGGCTCCCAGACAAGGCTGAGCAGGAGAGAAGGTCATCTTACTTGAGCCTGAGAAGGGATTCATGGCATCCAGGTCGTCAAAGTCCAGCTGATAGCCTCCTTTGCTTTGAATGGGCATGTCATCGTCTGGAAAGCATTCAGTATCTGTGAACCAGCAGTTTCAATTTTGTCATTGATTTCTTTAATTCTTAGTTTGTGACTGACCCTTTTTTTTTTTAATTATTGTTTGAACAAAACTAGTAAAAACAAATTAGAATATGAACTCCAAGAATATGGTAAGGACATGAAATTAGGTATGATCCACAGCATGGCAAAGCTCAAATATCCTTTGACGGATAACAAATGACAATATGTGAAGGATCCAAAAAGTGCACAATCATCAAACAACATTTAAGGGTTTTACCTGAACTTGGCAAAACCAACCCATCTCCAATGCTCTCCTGGGGCAGGACCCTGCACGGACAGCAGAGTTAGCCATTAGTCTGGTTGGTTCACTACTTCTGCAAAATCTCTAAGCTTTCAAAGTCTACTATACTGAGATTGACTTAATCATTCCAAATATATAATCTTTGAATGAAAGAAACAACAAAAATCTGGTATTGTCTTACAATAAGACTGTAATACTGTATAGAATCATCTACCAGCTTTTTACTTATATTTCTGATAATGAAATCAAACAAAACAAGCAAGCTGCAAACTCCTTCACGATCTTGACATTTCACAAATATTAAGTCCACTCTTGACACCCTTTACAACCCTCTACTGCAGTCTTCCACACAACAGTTCCAAAACATACTCATCAGAGGACGTCAGCCTTAGAGATGCCAGGGTATTTATGCACGCATCCAAGCTGTCCATCTTAATATTCTTAGCAGGTGACAGTAAAACTCTCTTGGTGACAGGATCTCTTCTTGGGGTTTGAAAACAAACCTGCGACAACACAAATGAATTAAGTTAACACACACAGACACAAAAAAGGCGATAAGGTAATCTATCTAAAGTTCACCTCATGGCTGACAATAGGAATTACCTTCACTCCCTTGGGGACACTCTTATTGGAGAGGTTCTCAAACTGGGACTGACGTAGAATGGAAGGCCTGCCAGTGGGCTGCTCTAGATTGAAGATGTCGCAAGTATCCTCAGACTCACTGTGGCTGCCTGCAGGGTGGACCCCGAGGTTCTCGTCGTTTTCATTAACCGAACTCATACTGAATAGCAAGAGAGAGAGAGAGAGAGCCAGTCAGAGAGATGACATCATGTGAAAATGTAAACAGACCGTACCACACCCAGTAGTGCCATGACTGCTGGGGTACAGATAAGGTACACACACACACACACACACACCACGTGCCCCTCATACCCTTGCTAGTTCAAAGCCCACTTTGCCCATTTCTGAGAGCATCAATAAGCAACCCTCGGTATACAGTGTATGTAATGTGGTGTACAACCATTTCCGGCAAATGTGAGATGTGCAACCTTAAACCGAAATAAGGACTGCCCGCAGTGGAATTATCTGTCTTTATGCCTTCAACAGAGATGGGGATGTGATGGGAAGACGCCATTTGCCATGTTCACCAAGGACTTTGTGCATCCAGTTTCTACAGGTTAATATTTTGTTTGTTTCACCAAACATCAAATCTTAACAGCATTGGTTTTTTTTTAGCAATATGGTCTGGTGAAGGCATGAGATGAAAACACAATGAAAAGTGATTTCAAAACATAAAAGACTGAACTCTTCCCGCAGCTTTACCAACTATGCTCACTTCCAAGCTAGGCCTGCTGGCTCCAGTCTGGGTGTTCCCGACAGACTTCAACATAAGGGGAATAAAGAAAATATAATACATTTCTATTATATTTCCATGCAAAGTCAATATTTCCAGTTACTGCCAAAGTGTGGTAAATTGACACGGTCAAGCAACCTCACAGCACAGCGTTTTAGGTTGCAACCCCGAGGTTACCGTTAACTTAACACGAGCATTCACATTCGTGCAGTTGTAGCCTTTCAATTTCTGTTACTTCTAGGTAATCATGACATCATCATGTTTAAGTTAACCGTAAAGTCTTCCTTCTGCAGCCCAGAAACTAACGCTGGGGATAGCTGGATAGATGTGTTGTCGACATAAATAAAGTCAGCCAAATTAACATTAAACCTTGACAAAGCTTCAAGAGAATTAACAAACTAAACAAAAATTACAATATTGACGCAACAGCAACCATTAAATGGATTTAAAATACGAACCAAATGCAACGTTATTTTTTATATGACTAACGTTCACGTTACCCATGGCAAACGTCAGTCTTGTCTGGTTAACAACAATAGCTAGCGAGCATATTAGCCAGCGTCAGTTCAAAGGCAACGTTAACATTAACTGCAAAAGCTGCAAACGTTAACTTACACATACCGTTAGCAAGTGGATGTCATGACTGAAAACAGAAAATGTGTTAAGTTTCGGATAATGTTTAACGGTAATGTTGAAATGATCTCAAACAAAAGTAAGTAACGTAACTCCACTTTATCGTTGGTTTGTTGGCTAGCTAGCGATAGATGGCTTCTTAGCAGAACTCCCCATCATTCAATTCCTAACAGATAACTTAACGTACGTGAATGTTAGCGGTATTGAACAAGAAGACGAGACCAGCTATTGACAACGTGTTATTAAGTTAACACAGGACCTAACGTTACGGCAAGATATAAAAGAGCAGACATAGCGAACGTCTTGCTTGGCAGACAGCGGAGTTCAGATAATTCTGTAGGCTAGCGTCGGTTAAGTTCGCTAATAAACACAAAATTCTGATAACATACAAACATTCTTATCAGAATTTACTACGTAGCTCCAAAACCCACCTTACTTTCAGCTAACGTTGAATGAATTATGTTAAGATAATGATTTGACGCGGCAACTTCTTTCCGCATGTGACTTGAACTCTTCCCTCACCAGCGTTCAGTAAATTTCAAATTTAAACGCCCTTACCAGCCACCAATCAACGAAACAGCGTGTCAGATCTAAGGCGGGATGTAATATGAACCTCCCAATAGACTCAAAGAAGAGGAGCGCTATGTGACCCAAGCGAACCAATGAATGGCAATTTGTTTAAAAAAAAAAATCCAATGACTAGAAGCTTTTTCTGTTGATATCAGATGTGTCATTGTCTGAGATCCTGTTTACCCTTTATTAAGCCTAGTTATTTATTTTCAAACATATCCATGTAAGCATTGGATTCGTTGTGCTCTTTTACAATGCTTCAATAACTTGGTGATATTGTAGAAAGTTAAATAGGCACTAGTAAACATTTAACATGTGCCCACAAGAAATAATTTCCTCTTAGGAGAATTTTTGTGTGCTTTTATATAGGTTAAGGACACGTTCCTGATTTTTTCTTTTCAAAATAAATCACTGCACTAATTTAAATATTAGGCTATCAATTGTGGTTATAAGCTCTATAGACACTGTTTATTTGATTACATACCCTACTGATTAAACGTGTTAAACGTCACTATTAGAATTATAGGATGTGACCCATAAGGGGTCTGCACTGCAGTGTCACTTTAAAGGCAACTGGTCAAAATGTGACTGCCCACTGAAATGAGGAGGTCAACACAAATAACTCAATCAACACAAATAATCAAGCCCTCACAAAACACCCTCTCTATCTCTCTCTATTTTTTTCTCTCTCTCTCTCTCTCTCTCTCTCTGTTTATCTGTGCATGTGTGTGTGTGTGTGTGTGTGTGTGTGCACGCACGTTTGGTTGTGTATTCCGACCTTAGCGTAATCCTTGCTAATCCAAGTCCCTATAAGTGATTCCATGGCACAGTGCTTGGGAATGCTGCACTGTTGCCGTTCTACACCTACAACCACCACCGCTGACGGGGACATGGCCCTCAAAAGCTCACATCTCTCTCTTCTCCTCATCAGTTTGTGTTCAACACTGCAGCTCTGTTTGGCGTGCCCCTCGCTGTGCTCATGTATGTATCAAGGGGGCAGTAATGACATTGGACTCAGGTACAGTCTGAGCTCTTGTTGTTTCAGTTAGGCATGTTTGTGTGTGTGTGTGTCGCATGGTTGTTTGAATGTATATGTTTGTGGTTTTGTGGTTTTGCATCTATCAAATGCCTGTGTGTGGTGTGGTAAATGTCTGAGTAGAATAGTGCTAATCAATCCTTGGAATTACATTTGGGTTTAGTATAGAAGAAAAAAAACAACATTGTAAGTCAGTTCACAGCCCATGAAAAAGAAAGTGTTGAACCAACATATGTCATATGTTTCGGAGAGATGTTTATTGATTTTCTCCTATAGCAAACAAAGCCATATGGCTGTTCTTGTTGTGTCTTATTCTGTGTTTATTTAGCCAGGTTTGTAATTAAACGGCATACTTGGAATACCCCCCTGATTTGCAGAGCCTGTTCAAATAGCTAGTGTTCACAGTTGGCATGCTTTCCTACAGCAGACCATGCAATCATTACTGATTAAGATCTGGAAAATAGAGGAGAGGATTTTCAATCCAATTAATTAGCAAGTCATTCCACTGAATGCAAGGGAACGCTTCAATGGTCTGCGAAAAAGGGCTTGTGTATCAGAATGTCTATGCCATTTCAATCAAATTAAGGATACAAGGAATTTGCCACTTAATTTTACTTCTGTTTCAAAGGCCATAAGTCAGAGAGCAAGCCATTACAGTTTTGCTATGGCAAAAGCTAGAAGACATGGCTTTTGGCCTCCTTGTTGCATGCTCACAGCCAGTGGTGTAGTCCAGGGTATACGCAGGTATACGGAGTATACCCAGTTATTTTTCAGTCAGCATTGCATATACCCACTTCTCAAAACAGGGGGGTTATGTGCTGTATGGGCTGCTTAAAAAAATTATATACCCACTTCTCCAGGGACCACTACACCACTGCTCACAACACAGTACTATATGGAACTGTGCAACAAGTTATATTGGTGTCTCGACCCAGAATAGGAGTGAGGTTTAAAGAGAGAGAGAGCAACAGAGGTCAATGGGTTAGAAAGCTGTGTAGCAAGAGACATGCTAGCTATCAACAATGGCTTTTGGCCTCTTTGTAACCATCACCTATCTACCATGTGGAGATGGCCCACTCCAGCCAAGGAAAAAGTCGAACAAAGTAAAATTCTATTTGATTATCCTTTCCAAGACGGTACTTTTAAAAACCTGCGTTTTGGAGGACAGTTTGCTGGTTAGCAACATTAGTAACATTAGGATTACAGAGCAATCAGCTGACAATTCAGTGCAGAATATAGACTTCACAGAGTATCAGTCAGATGCAATCCCAGTCAGAAGCAATCCTGTCTTGCTGTATCAAAGGCAGCTGCCTTGAAGGATTAATTACTGCACTTTGTGGGATCTTTAATGATTTCAGGGGCATTGGTTATTCTAAAGTTATTTGCGCTTGGCTGTTCCTCTGGCCCTGGCCTACTGGTTTACCTGCAGGCAGGATGCATGCATTGCCTGTGTAATATGTGGCCCTACAAATCTGGCCCTTGATACCTTTGAAGGGCAGTGATGCATCAAACTTCTCAGTTCAAAGTCTCATGCTTTTTGTCATTGTGACAAATGGGGCCAAATTAAGAGAAACACTGTGAGGTAGAATGTTTAATAAAACATCTTTCCCCATCAGATCTGTAGAGTGTAAGGATCCGGCCATCGTTATGGTCCCAGCAGACGTACCATCAGATACCTTCAAGCTGAGGTTGCAGAAGACATCAGTTGTTCGTGTGCCAAAGGCTTCCTTTTCATCTCTCGGGCGACTTCTGTACCTGTGGCTCACCTACAACTCCATCACAACGCTTCACCCGCGTAGCTTTGCCAATCTCTCCGCCCTCCACGAGCTGCGTTTGGATGGGAACCTCTTGTCGGTCTTCCCCTGGGATGCACTCAGAGACATGCCCCGCCTGCGCACGCTGGGTCTTCACAACAATCGCTTAACCCGGATCCCTGTCCATGCAGCACGTTACCTTGGTAACGTCACTTATTTAGATCTGTCAAGTAATAGACTGACCACCTTGCCCAATGAAGTGATTGCTGGCCTGCCCTTCTATCCACCCTTCAACCCTGGTCAGCCCCAAAGGAGAGTAGTGCTGGGTAAGTTGATTGTCAGATGAGGGAGGGACACAGGGTTGCAGGATTTATGTTTGTTCATTTATCTTTTGTTATAAAATCCCTGAATTAAACCCTGAAAGTATATCACAGAATAAAATGTTGATTGGATGGAACGCGGAAAGTGACTATAGCCAATAGGTATTTCTCCTGCAAATGTACCTACAGGCAGATTCTCTTTTTATAGTAAACACATGATCTTGAAGTGCACATACAGGTGGGGGTTAACCTGCTCTTTGTTACAACTCCTGGAACAAATCATCTCTCCTTCATAATCTGGGCAGATAATATGTGTAGTATTGGATAAGTGTAACGTAAGGAATAACCACAGATGAATGGGCTTAGTATCCAGAGTAACAGGCCAGTGACAACATAGTTCCAGTCACATTACCTGTCATAGATTAGCCAGTGAAACATCGTTCCAGTGACATCACCTCTAATAAATTAGCCAGTGAAACATAGTTCTAGGGACATCACCGCTCATAGATTAGCCTGGCACACTGCCTTCTACAACCTGCTGGTTACCAGTTCATGATTGCCAATTGCGATTAACTTGGTCTAATCTAGTCTGATTGAGACAGCACAGGTGTAGGTGCTAGGTTACTTCAGATGGCACTGATCAGCGTAATAACAACATGTAGGGATAATGTGTAAAAAGAGTGTTGCTATCCTGCTTAACAAACCATAATTGTTATAATACCACACCTGTCACTCAGGGCAACATAGACCTTGGTCTGACACACATAAAGACATCAGTCTTTTGAAAGACGTCTCTCTGTCTGTCTCTCTGTCTGTCTCTCTGTCTGTCTCTCTGTCTGTCTCTGACCTTATTATCAGGTCTGCAGGATAACCTGTGGGTGTGTGACTGTCGCCTTGCGCTTCTTCTGGAACTCAGTAGAACAACGGAATCGTATCTTGTTCTGCTGGACCGCTATCTCGTGTGTAGCAGCCCAAAGGGTTTTTCAGGCGTCCCTTTCCAGAGTGTGGAGCTGCCTCACTGCGTCAAACCCTCTGTTTTGACCTCCACCACAGAGATCATCACTCCGCTAGGAAGTAACGTGATGGTGCGCTGCGAAGCGACAGGCTTTCCCACACCAGCTCTCATCTGGATCAAATCCGCAGGCCCCAACGACAGTAACACAGGTGCCCCCATTTATGTCCTTTGCCAAGAGAAGTGACTGATAACTTTGTCATTGGATATAGAATAGATATTAAATACATTTTCACAAGAGCAGCAATACATAAAATATATAAACCTACAGAAAACATTAAGGATTTGGTTGTACACCCTTACGTTTTTTAGTCTGTGTGTATTGTGTGAAATTACCAACAGAGGGCACTGTTGACATTGAAAATGAAAAATGTGACAAACCTTGTACAGCTCTCACAGACTCCTGTCTCTCTGTGTGTGCTTTCATGTTTAAATGTGTATGATTGTTGCAAAGGGATTTCTGGATAGAGAACCTAACAGCCAGAGCATATAACACGGAGGGAGCTCAAGATGGGTGTGCATAGCAGTTATGATTATGACCACCTCACACATTTTCACAGCCCAGACAGAGTACTCGGACTCAGAGTGGATAGTGAACCTGACTGCATGCAGAATGCAGTGCATTTCAGTTGGTATGTTTGTGTTTGTTTCATAAGAAGCACATCTAGTGACTGTGTGTTGTGTTCATGCCATGCGTATTTTCAGCATGCTGCAGAGATATCAACGCAACGGCGCTAAAAGAGAGATTGCCACGGCGTTTGCCAAGTTGTAAGTACCCCGTAAACAGTTTTGAGTTACAGTTTTGATTTTCAGTTTATTAAATATCTTGACATCATTCTTGTCAGTTTTGAGCTGACAAAGAGTACTCATACCAGTCAAATATATTTAATACGTGTTTTCATAGCATGCATGCTAAGGATACCACATAAGTACGCGTTCTTACTCATAGAGGGTATAGGTGCTAGGAGATCATATATAACCACCATTAAATTATATGATAATATTATTTCATATAATAGGCCATATTGTATGCATGGTATATTTAATGTTAATGTTAAACGACAATGTGTACATTTAGATTGTGTCATAACAATGTGCTTACATGTTTTGGGGTAATTCATGCTGAAGTGTGGTAGAAGTGTATGGGCTTACATTTGTCTAAAAAATAACTGCAAATGCACAGAGGGTGATCTACAAATATGCCTTGAGTTGCAAACGTTTTTTGCAATCCACAAATACAAATTTCCTATTGTAACTTGTGTGTTGGTTTTTACAAATATACGTGTATTTTCAGTTTCACAAATGGCTTTTTGTTTTACAAATGTAAAATGATATATTTACAAATACACATATATTTGTAAAAACCAACACACAAGTTACAAATAGGAAATGTGTATTTGTGGATTGCAAAACACGTGCATTTGCAGTTATTTTTGAGACAAATGTAAGCCCATAGAAGTGGGGCTGATATATATGTGTGACCAACCCCTCAGTCCTCCAGAACTCCCCACAGGTGGGCCTCCGGTGGTCCTACATCAGCCTGAGCGGGATCTCGTACGGAGACGCCGGGGAGTACCGCTGCAGGGCACACAACATGGCCGGCTCCTCTGAAGCCTCCATCAGTGTGGACGTGGTCAGAGTCATGCCCAGAAAAACAGCGTTCAAGATACCTGCCCAGAAACTCGTGAATGAATCACCCCTTCCCCCTCCCCCACAAAGCGGCCCCTCCGTCTCAAACGCTCCCCCCCGGCGGTACATGAACGCTCCCAAAGACAGCCGGGATCAAATGAAAAGGGATAAGATGAAAAGGAACAAGATGAGCGCCCTGCAGATGAAGTGACCTCTCCTTTGCATTTTTTGGAAATACATTTTTACTGAATGTTTTTTGGTTTGAACCTCAAAAACTTTAGTGTGGTTGTGTACCAGTTCTATCTTGTATGTTGTGATATGTAATGTGCTTCTAAGAGGCTAATTGTTCCAATTGGTTCCATTTGCCTCTTCTTAAAGGCAGTCATTTCCCCACTCACCCAGTAGGATTTCTCATCATTAGAACAAAAGATGGCTGGGCTGATGAGTTCTTCCATTCTTGCCAAAGGTCGTTGACCTCTGTGCCTTACTGTAAATGGCCTCCCTCTACTCTTCAGTGGCACCTGCAGTCCAGTCCTGTGGACACTCTAACTTAAGGTCACTGGATCTGCTCACTGTCTAGTTGTTAAGTTGTTGCTTGTCTAAAGGTCATGCCTTGGATTCCTTTCACAATCTGTTCATGTTTTGAATTAGCTTGTACATAAAATAGGAATATATTTTATGTATTAGTGTTAATTGTGTCATCTATAGTTCAGTACGGGCAGTAAATATATGACCATATGATGCAATTGTTAAATGGAAAATGTTTGACAAAGATCTTTACTGAATGATTTAATCAGACAAAACCCTCAGAGCAGGTCTCAAAACGACTATGTGAACTACTGAAATTATGAATATGTGATAGTGTGTTAATACTGCGAGGACTGTGATTGATTGACTGTGTTAATGTTTTCTTAAAGAGAGGATGATTCAGTAAAGTTATGCAACTCTGAATGTGTTTGTTAAAGACACTGGTACAGGAGGTAGAGAAGTTGTCCTTGAGCAAGACACTGAACCCCTAATTGCTCCTGATGTGCAGTGTGCCATCAGTGAATTTTGTAAAAAATGTGTATACATCCTTGTAAGTCGCTTTGGATAAAAGCGTCCGCTAAAATGACTAAATGTAAAGTGGGTATTACTTTATTTTCTCAAACCTTTAGATGGAGATGAGCTGAAGTTCTTTTTTGTGGTGGAATTGTCACCAACTGCGGCACTGTATTTAAGAAATAAGGAAGAGGAAGTTATTGTATAACGAAATAGAAACTAATCTAAGGCTCCATGTCATTCATTGCTACGGTAAGGAGTCTTTGGAATGTAATCACAGTGACCTGGAGTTTTTTTTTGGTGTGTTTTAGAATAATGTTGTCTAGATGCCAAGTTACTTTTCATTTGGCACTTCCAACAATAATATAATTCCGATATAATGGGTTTCAAACAAGGATTTAATCGGATTATATTCTAGTTGTGAATAGTTGTCTTTGTTGCATTGACCCAATGCATGAATGTGTATGTGAATGAATTTGAAGTTTTACTGTTTTTTTGTTAAACTTTCACAACAAAGAAATTAACTTTTCTTCATCAGTCTAAAAGTTATTTCTTCCTTTAGTGACCTGAAAGTCACCATGCATCTGTTTCCAAGGCATGCCTGTATCTGGTGTATCTGAGTTCCCTACCATATCTGGCCACTAGAGGCCACTTACGAGTACTCATAATTCACCTCAATTAAACAAAATCTGTCATTGCTTCATTGGAAGATATATTAATGCAATTAATAGTTTCATAATGCTTCTTTTCTACTGGTTCTATAGCGTGAAAAGGAATAACTGTGCAATGCTAAAGTACCTAAAAAAAGTAACTCTGTTTTGGGCTATGAAAACAGTGTTATCCATTGCTTCTCTCTCTTTCTTTCTTTCTCTGTCTCTCTCTATATATATCAATCTATGTATCTATCTTTATATCTATCTACCTCTCTGTCTACCTGTCCATCTGTCTAACTCTATACTACTTGCTTGCTCTGTCTCACTTTACAGACATTAACTGATGTTTCCAAAGCAACAGAACAGCAACAACAACGAAAGGTAGAAGAACGTAAAAAGTACACTTCATTGTCTGGGCACAAAACTGAAGTCTTCTTTCTCACTAGTTATCTTACAGTCCTAAGAAGCCGCTCACAACTTTTTCAAATAATACTGATGTAGCATGACGAGAACAAGAGGATAATGATGATTCCAGGCAGAAAAAAAATGTCCGTACACATTTGGCAGTAAAGGATTAAGTGTCTCATTTTCCAGACCAATTATAAGAAATCTACCATCTATGGCCAGCCAGGTGTCTTCTATATTGTTCAGTTTAAATGAACAATTTATAGTCACTGACTCTGTAGTTTGTTAAAATGTCTCTGTGTTATATGAGGAATTGGGTCCGCTGCATTGTCATCCATAGTCTGTTTTAGTTGTAGTCTGTTATACAAGTCTTATTCTCCTCCAAAGGGTTGGGCGTGTTATCGTAGATATCATATTTTCCAGGTTGTTCTTCATTACCAGTTGGTGAAGGTCATTTGGTCATCTCTCTCTCTCTCTCTTTCCTTTTTTATCTTTTTTTTTGTCTCTGTACTCTGAGAGAGTAAAGGTGAGAGTTAAGGCATGAGATTATCATGCTGCTATCGCTAACAGATCTCCGAGCAGTAAAGATCCAAGGCCAGATTTCAACGATGCCTCTTTATAATGCACAGGCTATAGAGTGTGTGTGTGTGTGTGTGTGTGTGTGTGTGTGTGTGTATACAGCACGTGGACTACTGAGGTATATGGTGTTTCAGGTGTGAGGGACACAAAGAAGAGAACATTTGGGAATAGAAGGATGAGAGTGACAATCAGTGTGTGTGTGTGTGTGTGTGTGTGTGTGCAGTTCGAGTAGTGAACTACATGTCATTTAACTTAACTACAGTGCAGTCACTACATTTTGAGATGTTGTCCTTAGTTATTCAAGAAGTTAAATAACGTTTTTGACGTTTTTGGTGTAGTTACTGAAACTACAAACAACTATTGGGTCATAAAAGGCAATTTAACCCCTTTTGACCTGCCCTGCCCTAGCTCTCATCTTTCATCCTTGCCGCGGTGAAGACAGCATGAAAGTCCTTTTGTCCGGCAGCCACCAATCACACACTTGACCTTTGTGTAGTGCACGTGCTCATTCCACACACAGCAGTAACATCATCATGACGTGCTATTTTAGAAGTCACCTGACTTGCTTATCATTCCTTGTGCAATACACCCACCTAGACTATTTTCTGGAAGGCAGTCGTCTGACTGATGGATGTTGTAGCTGATAGTCCTTGCACTGAAGACGCTACAGATCCATGCGTGCTGGAACGACTTCAATAACAGCTTCTTCCCCTCAGCTGTCAGATTCCTGAACTCCCAAAACTGACCCGGAGTATTTTTATTTTTATTTTTAATTTTTGTTTTCCCTACCCCCTTCTCTCCCCTCCTACTGGCCTGAGCTACCTATGACAAAGGATACCACCAAAATTGTTGTGTGGCAATAAAGTTTTATCTTATCTTATCTTATTAGTAGTGGGGCATTTTTTGTTTTTTGTTCAACCTGTGTACTTTTTGCAATAAACTGAACTGAGTGTTTTTGCTTGCGTGTTACTTTTCTTTGTATTATATTTTGTTATTATTTAATATCACAAGTGCATTGTCAATTTGATCAATTTTTACAAAGTAGTTTGATCTACTTTTTCTGATAAGCTTCAGTTCACCACACTAGATTTCTCCCTGGGGTAGCTTTGATGTAGTTCAACCTCTTTCAGTGTGATGGTAGCTTCTCAACACTGTGTGTGTGTGCGTGTGTGTGTGTGTGCGTGTGTGTGTGTGTGTGCGTGTGTGTGCGTGTGTGCGTGTGTGTGTGTGCGTGTGTGCGTGTGTACGTGAACCAGGATGTAATCTGTGTCAGCTATTGTACCACACATTGTTAAGCATTTTGAAACACACACACACACACACACACACACACAGAAAGGAAAGTTCACATAAACTCACAGCAATGCCAGTACATTGGGAAGATGATTAAGAAGCCGTCATTCAGTAAATTTCAGCCACACCTCTCTCCATCTGGATGTCTTAAGTATGTGTGTGTGTGTGTGTGTTTGTGTGTGTGTGTGTGTGTTTGTGTGAGTGTGTTTGTGTGTGTGTGTGTGTGAGTGTGTGTGTGTGTGTGTGTGTGTGTGAGAGAGAGTGTGTGTGTGTGTGTGTCTGTCTGTTTTCCCTAATGTGATGACAATAAGCCCTTTGTTTGGATGCATACTGTAAATTCTGCTAGTGGAGCTGGCAAAGTTGATAGTCTTTTACAAAACCACCAACACTCGTGAGAACCCCATAACCAACCGCACTCCCCACTCCCCCGCCACCTCAGTGACCTCCCCTGCGGAAAATTGCACACACAACCTTCCCTTTGTTATTCGCCCTCCACTTTATCTCTGTCTCAGTACATCTGTCTACAATTCTCACAAACACATTCTCTCTCCCCCTCTGTCCTAAACACTGCTCTAACTTTATCTTTTTACGCTTTCATTGCTTTCCTGTCCTCCACCCTCCCTCCCTCCCTCCCTCCCTCACTTTCTCTCTCTCTCTCTCTCTGTCTCTCTCTCTCTCTCTCTCTCTCGCTCTCTCGTCCTTGCTCTCTCCCTCCTCCTTGATTGTTGATTAACAGTATGCTTCATGTTTAACTGGAGGTTGGTATTAATACTTGGCCACTTGTGAGTGTGTGAGTTTTCTTTGGAACCCCTCGTCTGTGCGCGTTCGACCATCTGTGTGTGACTCCAGACCGTAGTTTTTTATCGCAGGAATATTGGGGTTTAGAGTGTGTGAGCATTGGTGTATGTGTGTGTGTGTGTGTGTGCTTGAGTGTGTGTGGTTTAATTTTGAAACCTGAAGAAAGGATCTTACACACTCTCCCACACGCATAGTCACTCCATGGAGCAGTAACCCATGCTCTCGCTCTCTGACCGATTGTCAGAACTGTGTGAGAGTGCAACAGTGCATGCTTACGTGTGTGTGTGTGTGTGAGTGAGTACGAGAGTGTGTGTGAGTGAGAGCGTGTGCCTCTCTGTCGTAGATCCCTAAGGTATCCAGACGCAGCTGTTTTCTCCCTCTCTGGTGTGCAGAGGAGGCTGGACAGCAGTGAGTGTGTGTGAGTGCGTAAAGAGCAGCCATGGAGAGCATGGATTTGGAGAAGGAGTCAAAGCGCTACTGCATGCGCGGAAAGCACGTCGCCATCATATGCGCCGTCGTCGCGGTTACCGGCATCGCCGTGGGCCTGGGGGTGGGACTTACCCGACCCACCTCTGACAGCGAGGGGGGGGGAGAGGGAACCCCGAAGCCCACCGAACCCCCGAAGCCCACTTCGCCACCCCCAGCGGACCGGGGCCCCTGCAAAGCCTCCAACGACACCACCGGCGCCTGGAAGGACTTCCGTCTCCCCGACTTCATCGTTCCCTTCCACTACGACCTCCACCTTGAGCCTGACCTTCAGACGGACCTCTACACGGGCTCCGTGTCCATCCACCTGCATCTCATCAAGGCCAGCTCCCATCTCTGGCTCCACATCAGGGAGACGTTCGTCAGCGCAGTCCCCACTCTTAAACGCGTGCAAAACAACACCGGTGGGACCACCACCGAGACGGCCGTCGGGGTCAAGGGCTGTTTCGAGTACAAGCCCCAGCAGTACGTGGTGGTGGAGGGGCAGTCCCAGCTGGCCGCGACTGGACCAAACGAACACTATGTCCTGACGCTGGACTTCAAGGGCTGGCTCAATGGATCGCTCGTGGGCTTCTACAGGACCACCTATCAGGCGAATGGGGTCACCAAGTAAGCCTCGCTTTTCTAATGTCTAAAACGTGACTGGGCAAGGTCCTATGCCATTTCAACGTTACAGTGACTTTACATTTGTTTTTTATGGATATGAAGGTTGTTAGAGAAAATAATAATCTATAGACAGCCAGGAATTGGAATCTGTTGGGGGAATGGTTTGGATGGTATGCATGTTCTTTGGATTGAGAACATCGTAGTTCGAGGTGTGTAGAGATCAGTTTGAATCAGATTGTACCGCAAAGAAATATGTTGACATCTTTTAGATACGTCCAAGTAAAATATCTGTACTTGTGTATTTTTAGCTGTAGAAAATAGTGTAAATGTATTTATAACTTGTGTTTACTGAAACCATCGTGCCAGAATAAACTCCAGGGAACAGGCATCAAAAATGAAATACTGGTTACTGCTACTGTTGGAATCGGGTTTCCAAGATGCGGGTCATAATTTGGAGTGGAGACTGTATCCTTGACAAACGTATACACACACACACACACACACACACACACACACACACACACACACACACACACACACACACACACACACACACACACTGTATCCTTGACAAACGTTTACACACACACACACACACACACACACACACGCACACACACACACACACACACACACACACACACACTGTATCCTTGACAAACGTATGCTTTTTTGGTGCACGGCCCTACTTTCACAATCAGTTACGTAAGACCGTCCCAGCAGGAGAGTCTGGTAAACATATCAAGAACGGGTTCCAAATTCCTTAAGAGACCATTAAGAATCACAGAAGTCAGTCACTGAGACTAGATCACAGCGTGTGATCAGGAAAAAGCAATCAGGCTCTTGGACCGGTCCGCAGCCAAAAAACACAAATCATAAAGTCGACCAAAATAGTTCGAGGAAAAAATGTTATTTTTCTTCCTTGCCATTGCTATATATTTCTTTCACAGAAGGTTGTAAATGTTTCAGGTAGACACAAAATATATTTGCCGTATTTGGAATTTCGATTGAATGACGCAGTGTGTGTGGAGCAGTTGAGACAGAGACTATGATTCTCCTGCTATTGTGATTTAGGAGCGTGTGTGTGTGTGTGTGTGTGTGTGTGTGTGTGTGAGAGGTGTGCGCGCATGTGTGTGTAGGTGAGGGTTTCAGTGTCATTGTGTGTGTGTATGTGTGTGTGTGTGTGTGTGTGTGTGTGTGTGTGTGTGTGTGTGTGTGTGTGTGTATGTGTGTGTGTGTGTGCGTGCACGCGCAAGTATGTGAGTGTGTGTGTGTGTGTGTTAGTGTGTGTGTGTCATCATAAGGTGAGATTGTAATTCTATCCAAATTCTTCCATAGTGCTAGTGTACCATGTTACCACCAGACATGTAGTCTCCAGTGTTTCCATATTTGTCAAAGCACCTTGGAACGCTTATTGTGTCTGGAATGCCTGTCATGTATACACGAGCCACTTGAGGTCTGAGTATTGACCCTGGTGTTCCCTGGGTACATATATTATTGACTGGGCAGAAGGACAAACTCCTGACAGTAGCGTGAAATAACTGTCATGGCAAGAAAGACACTCAGACAACCCCTTTTTGCTTGAAAATGAAAGTGATGAAAATGGTGGTTTGCTGACGAGTGAGGCCTCGTAGGACCTCACATAGAATGAAGCGTACAGGATGTCAGAAATTACGATTTACTGCTTCAGCATAAATGCAGGGGTACCTACTAACATGGAAATAGTGTTTCCCTGAAGATTTCCTCTGAAGAAAATGGCTCACCCCAGTGGTCTTATAATCAGTATTTAGTAGTGAGCTTCACTCATTCAATATCTAGGGGCAGTATATGCTGAGCTAAATAAAGGATAATATGATAAATGTGTACATAATAAAGAATATTATAATAAATGTATATGTACTATATATACAATAAAGAATACATGTGGTTGGCAGCATAAACATTAAAATAACATTTGTTCATAATCCTCTCCGCCCTCTCTTCCTCTGCAGAAAAATCGCAGCCACTGACCACGAGCCCACTGATGCGCGTAAGTCGTTCCCTTGTTTTGACGAACCGAATAAAAAGGCCACGTACAAGATCTCCATTACACATGACGGTACATACAGTGCCCTGTCAAACATGCCAGTCGAGGTAAGTGTCCCTGAGCGCTGAACACATTCACAAGTTCTTATTCAGCATACTCCTTATTCAGCATACTCCTTATTCAGCATACTCCTTATTCAGCATACTCCTTATTCAGCATACTCCTTATACAGCATACTCCCTTTTCAGCATACTCCTTATTCAGCATACTCCTTATACAGCATACTCCTTATACAGCATACTCCCTCTTCAGCATACTCCTTATACACAGGCGCGCTGGAACCTCTTTCATGCCAGGGGTGCTGTGGGCTCTACTGAATATGTGACATCCATAGGCGGAGATCCCGGGGGGGACAGTGGGGACGTGCCCCTCCCTACTATAAAGTTGCCCCCTCCCCCCCAACAATCATTGTAAACACAAATAAATAATTTTGAAAAATATAGTAATATGAAATAAAAGCCCGCCAACACAAGCGGTGCCAATTATAAGCATAAAACAATGTGTTTTTTAAGTGTTGAAAAATCATGATCCCCTATTCCTCAAAGTGTTTTGGTTCACATGCTATTTCCAACGGGCGGGGCTACTGTCAGCTCCCTGTTTCAGTCAATCAGCCCAGTAGCCTACACCATGAGTCGTCAGCAGCCAGCCCCCGGACCAATTCTGGCCCGCCAGCGCTTTTTTGGGAAAAAGGAAGTTTCTTTTGTGGATGATGTAGCAATCTGTGTTCGTAAGAAAAAGGGAGTTTCTTTTGTGGTTGATGCAGCAATCTGTCTTTATTCCAGTAAAGTGCGAAATATTTATTCCAGTAAAGTGCAGTGACGAAGCACGTGGAACATACCCCGGATTCAGCGTGCGGATCTGAAAAGAAAAAAAGACTTGTGGTTTCACTTTAAATTCATCATCTTTGAAGCTTAGCTGTGTTAGCTAGCTGTCCTGCAAGGTATCAAAGGCAATTACTCTATGAAATGTTACCATACATTGTCCCCCCCTACAAAGAAATGGGATCTCCGCCTCTGGTGACGTCACAACAATATGATATTAGACAAGTATTTAGAGGCTATAGCACTGATTGTGACCACTAACATATATTCAAAAAACGTTTAAAATACACCAGAACCAGAGCTTTATTTATTTTTGCCTGTCTGGAGCTAGGGGGTGCTGCAGCGCCCTCAGCACCCCCCTTTCCGCACCACTGCTTATACAGCATACTCCTTATTCATCATACTCCTTATACTAAGTCCTTATTCAGCATACTCGCAGCACAGAGTCCTTATTATAAGTCCTTATTCAGCATACTCAACAGCACAGAGTCCTTATTATAATTCCATATTCAACATACTCGACAGCACAGAGTTCTTATTGGCTTATGCCCTCCTTGGTGAGTATATTAGTGCCAGTATACTTGAACTAACCTAAACTAATACCACTGAACTAACTCATTCTTCACGTTAAAAACTACTGATCCCATTAGTATGGTCCCAAACTCTTCCATCAGTGTGTTTTCTCAAAAATAGCTTAGTAATCGTGTTCATAGTCCTCACTTACAAATAGCCTAGCTTTAAGTATCAGCTCGAGCTTTTTCATGCACGTGTGTGTGTGTGTGTGTGTGTGTGTGTCTGTGAGTGTGTGTGTGTGTGTGTGTGTATGTGTGTGTGTGTGTGTGT
>NC_137911.1:28091489-28103989 GCF_963457725.1 Sprattus sprattus | reverse complement strand
TCCCACCCCAGACCCTGGTCTCTCTCCCTCCGTGAGTGTCTATGCTGATCCTATCCAACCAGCCATCCAATCCCATGCTGAGACTCAGGGACGTGCACAGGAATTTTGAAGGGCCACGCCCCCCGTCCCCTGGATGCATATTTTGCCTATATCACTTGAAATTGTACACTGCAAAAAATGCTTTTCTAACCTAGTGTTGAAATGAAAAATCTAGTTGGTCTTGTTTCTAGCTAAATTGTACTTACCTAGTGCTTTCTTGGTAAGGTTATTTTTACCTATTTCAAGCAAATATTACTTATTTTAAGAAATCTTAACAAGCCAAATTTACTTAACGCACTGGCAGCCAAATTTGCTTGTTTTAAGCAAAATCCTGCTTAAATATGTAATTATTTGTCTTAAATCTAGAGGGGTATTTTTTGCAGTGTAAGGGTCGACCACTAACCGCCGGCGCCACGCCCCCTCCCCCTGGACGCATATTCCGCATTTATTTTATACATACATGACGTTCTGCAGCCGTAATAATATTTAAAAAATATATACAGTATATTTCCTTCGAAGGGGCAACTTCAGTTGAGGAGGGCAAACGGGCAGTTTCCCCGAGCAACCTTAGCCCCCTCCTGTGCACGTCCATGCTGAGACTACAGCCCTCTGGCATAGATAAGCTGCTGAAGATGGGCTAGCTGGTCCATGCGTTTGCTTGCTGTTGAACGATTTTCATTTCGCTTGCACACAAGTTGGAAGGGTTTGTATGATCTTTTGCACATGGCCTGTTCATAAGAATTCTGTCTCTCTCTCTCTCTGGTTAAGTCTGGGAGATATATTGTGTGTGTGCTGGGCAGGACAAAAGTTGTCATTATTGTATTATTGTTTAACTGTTTATGGATTGATTTTACGAGTTTTCAGAAGTAAAATCTCTCTCTCTCTCTCTCTCTCTCCTTGATACAGGGGGCGTCCATTTTGAGAATGCTAGAGGACCTATTGGGCAGGGACATCTTCAGAGATGGCTGCCGTGTAAGTTTCCAGACACCATACTTGGCCTCTCACCATCTTTCTCTCTCTATCTTTCTATTTCTCGCTGCTCTTGTTCTTTAAAATATTCAGTTTTGTCTAAGTGATTAACTGAAGTGTATCTAGGAAAAAGGTTAGCAGCAGTACGTGTATCACACGTCACAAAAAGCTTTTTTGAGTGGTGCCTTTTTATGTCCTCTGTAGGCGTACCTGAAGAAATTTACCTTCCAGAATGCCAAGACGTCAGACTTCTGGCAAACCCAGGCCGAGGTGTGTTCACATGTCTGTGTTTATGCATATCTGTATGTGTGTGTGTTTGTGTGTGTGTGTGTGTACACACATTTGTGTGTGACCGTGTGTTTGTGTGTGTGTGTGTGTGTGTGTGTGTGTGTGTGTGTGTGTGTGTGTGTGTATACACTTGTATGTGTGTGTGTGTGTGTGTGTGTGTGTGTTTGTGTACACAATTGTGTGTGACCATGTGTGTGTGTGTGTGTGTACCAGAGATTTTATGTGGCTGTGACACGCTCATGTTTTGTACGCAGGTAAGCGGGCAGCCAGTGGGTGACATCATGGACACATGGACCAAACAGATGGGATATCCCATGCTGAGTCTGACTGTCTCTTCCACCCAAGCCAAGCTCACTCAGAAGCGCTTCCTACTGGACCCCAAAGCTGATCCCGCAACCCCACCCGTGCCCCTGGGGTGAGTCAATGCCCTCCACAACCCCACCTGTGCCCCTGGAGTCAATGCCCTCCACAACCCCACCCGTGCCCCTTGGGTGAGTCAATGCCCTCCACAACCCCACCTGTGCCCCTGGGGTGAGTCAATGCCCTCCTCTACCCCACCCGTGCCCCTGGGGTGAGTCAATGCCCTCCTCTACCCCACCCGTGCCCCTGGGGTGAGTCAATGCCCTCCTCTACCCCATCCGTGCCCCTGGGGTGAGTCAATGCCCTCCTCTACCCCACCCGTGCCCCTGGGGTGAGTCAATGCCCTCCTCTACCCCACCCGTGCCCCTGGGGTGAGTCACTGCCCTCCTCTACCCCACCCGTGCCCCTGGGGTGAGTCAATGCCCTCCTCTACCCCACCCGTGCCCCTGGGGTGAGTCAATGCCCTCCATGACGCCCAACAGAATCACCTCCTCCTCCCAACAGAATCACGTTCTCTCCCATCTCCTCTCAGATTTAGACAACATGTAGGAAAGGTTTCCATGGGGAGAGAATGTAAAGCATCTTTGTAGCATGTGGCTAATTTTAAAGTAACTCAGGTGAAATTGCTTCATGTAACAAACTGCACTTAACATTACAAAAACATTATGACAGTTATTTTGTTTAACCTAATTTGTGACAACTTCATTACGGGAAAACATGAACTTGTCCATTGCTTGTCTATTCTAGAATATGAATAGAACATCACACAATAGAACAACAGCACTATCACCACTGACATAGTAAAGATATTTATCAGGCCTACAAGCCTTGGTTTTATGATGTAGTACTATCTGTACTATCTGCTACAGATAGGATAGTAAATACTGATCCAACTGTGTGTCTGTCAGGTACAAATGGACCATCCCTGTGAAATGGCAATCTGTGTTGAGCAACAAGAACTCATCTCTGATGTTTGATAAATCATCTGCAGGTACACAAACTGCCCGTTCACACCTGTCATCCAGATTACTAAAATAATTCTGATTCTCACCAACTCACTTATGCTGTCAAATGTTATTCTTAACAAGGTACAATGTATAGCAATCTAAAAAAACACTCTAGAATTGCCCGAATTACATTCTTGACATACTTATATGCAAGGATTTTTCATTTTGACAGCAGAAAACTTTAAAAATTGATACAGAGACTTTGAATAGTGCATTTTCACTGATATTATCATGGATATACAAATGGCCTCCACAAAATAGATCATTTAAATTTGACTATGCAATGCACCTGTATGACCTACTGACGTAGATTTCTAAAAAAAAACATTTGACAGCATAAGTGAGTTGTTCCTGTGCTCATCTAAATACACAGATATAGCGATAGCTGGGTACAGCCCCACGACTGACGGCCTCCTTAAGGTCAACAACGACCACTTGGGCTTCTACCGAGTCAATCACGAGGACAGCATGTGGAGCGATATCAGTAACCAGCTCTTGGCCAGCCACCAGGTAATGCATCACCACTCCACTGCCTATAGACAAGTTACATTACATTTTGTCATTTATCCAAAGCGACTTACAAGGATGTATATTCATTTAACATTTTACAATGATGGCACACTGCACATCAGGAGCAATGAGGAGTTCAGTGTCTTGCTCAAGGGCGGTTTGACAGGGAATTGACCTAGCAACCTTCTGATTACTAAACGCCTTCTCTACCTCCTGTACCACTGACATTAACTTAGCTCTATTACCTCTGTTTCTTTTCTTCCTGGTACAAATAAAAGTAATTAGCTGACTGAGTGGCTTTTTGACAGTTGAAAATGGAATGACAATGTCATATGTCATAGCAATGCTAAATAATAATGCTTAACAATACGACATAACAGTGATTATTCAAGGTATTGTTGTTTTTATTTTGTAGGAATTTGATCCTGCTGACCGCACAAGCTACATAGATGATGTCTTTGCCCTTGCTAGGTGGGTATAGCACATCTATCAGAACCTTCCTAGCCTGCTTGTGTGTCACATTTGAGGTTAACATGAAGGTTTGCGTTTAAGTGTATGTGTAGTACATCATTGGTCATGCTTGACTTCCGTCACCAAACTGATGGTCTTTTGTGACACATTCACAAACCAGGGCAGATGTGCTGGATTATGGAAATGCATTTAACTTGACCAAATACCTGAGGAATGAGACGGAATATATCGCGTGGGACCGCGTCTCCTCCTCGACCGCATACGCCAGGGACATGCTATCAGATGACCCCGACCTCTACTCAAGGTTCCAGGTGGGTCATGCTGCACGGTTCGTAAATTATGTACGGACTGGAGTAGACAGACAGCTAGATAAACAGACAGATAAATAGGCAGAAATAATCCGTGATTTATTCCAAGGAGGAAAGACAGAAGAATGGAAAAGAGTTGAGAGTCAATGAAATGGATTTCCTCTCTGTCTGCTTTTAGACATTGTTCCGTGGCTACGTCCAAGGCATTGCGGCCGACCTGGGCTGGAATGATGTAGGGACCCAGACAGAGAGGTGAGAATCTTTGCTTGTGTGTGTGTGTGTGTGTGTGTGTGTGTGTGTGTGTGTGTGTGTGTAAGGGTGTGCATGTGTCTGTTTATGTACACATTTACACTAATGCATATTGGCACGTAAGGTGTGTGTGTTTGTGTGTGAGGTTATGTGAGTGTCATCCAGTGTGTGTGTGTGTGTGTGTGTGTGAGGTGTTGAGTGTCATCCAGTGTGTGTGTGTGTGTGTGTGTGTGTGTGTGTGTGTGTGTGTGTGAGTGTGTGTGTGTGCGTGTGTGTAAGGGTGTGCATGTGTCTGTTTATGTACACATTTACACTAATGCATATTGGCACGTAAGGTGTGTGTGTTTGTGTGTGAGGTTATGTGTGTGTTCGTGTGTGTGTGTGTGTGTGTGTGTGTGTGTGTGTGTGTGTGTGTGTGTGTGAGTGTGTGTGTGTGTGTGTGTGTGTGTGTGTGTGTGTGTGTGTGTGTGTGTGTGTGTGTGTGTGTGTGTGTGTGTGTGTGTGTGTGTGTGTGTGTGTCTGTGTGAATGTGTACAGGGATACATTTGCATGATGTAGAATGTTCTCCCTCTATCTCTACCAGGTTGTTGCGTGAGACTGTGTTGGGTATTGCTTGTCAAATGGGTGACCCGCAAGCTCTGAACCAGGCTTCTGTCATCTTCAACCAGTGGATTGATGGAGCTCTTGAGTAAGCAACTCACACATACACACATACACACACACACACACACACATACACAAACACATAGGCCTACATACACACAATGATTCACATGCACTCACTGTGAAGTGTTGGAATAGATAAGGTATAATGTTGTTTTAAAGAAACACTTTTCATGTGTGTGTGTCTGTCCATGTGTGTGTGTCTGTGTATGTTTGTGTGTGTGTGTATGTGTATGTGTGTGTGTTTGTGTGTGTGCGTGCGCGTACGTGTGTGTGTGTGTGTGTGTCTGTTTGTGCGCACAGTCGAGTGGGAGTGAACTTGCGGTTACTGGTTTACCGCTACGGGATGAAGAACGCAGGGACGAAGGAGAAGTGGGAGAAGATGTTCCAGAGGTACATAGACGCCACGCTGGCTCAGGAGAAGGACAAACTGCTCTACGGGCTGGCCTCCGTGGAGGACGTCTCACTGCTCAACAGGTGTGACACACACACCCTCACACAACCCTAAACAACACACAACGCATAACATACACACACATCAATACACGACGCAAAACATACACACATCAACACACATACACACACATCAACACACGACACATAACATACACACACATCAACACACGACGCAAAACATACACACACATCAACACACGACGCAAAACATACACACACATCAACACACATACACACACATCAACACACAACACATAACATACACACACATACACACATTCAGTATATACACTCTATGCATAACATACACACACTCAGTACATACATGCTTAACAACACACGAGGCATAAAAAACACACACATCAACACACATACACACACTCAGTACATACACACTATGCATAACATACACACACATCAACACACATACACACACTCAGTACATACACACTATGCATAACATACACACACATCAACACACATACACACACTCAGTACATACACACTATGCATAACATACTCACACATCAACACACATACACACATTCAGTACCTACACACAAAACAACACGCGACACATAACATACACACACATCAATACACATACACACATTCAGTACCCACACATACAAGCATACAACAGCTAGCAGTTAATATACCATTACAAAATTACAGTTTCTGAGTTAGGTGGACATATTAAAGAAAACAATGAAGATTGAGAAACTGGTTAAATACAAGTTATGCACAATGATAAAGGTATTGATATGTTATTGATTTGAATTTGATCACCGCAGGTTGCTGGAATCCAGTAAAGATGACACCATAATTCGCAGTCAGGATCTGTTCACAGTGGTCAGGTATGTCGCGGCAAACAAGTACGGCAAGACCATGGCTTGGGACTGGACTACCCTCAACTGGGATTACCTGGTGAACAGGTGAGCCATCTTTTGTGATTAGAGATGATAGACCTGTGAGAATCTGTGAATCTCGTGCCTCTTAGTCTGAGTATTCATTGCACTTTCAAATCCTAGACCATCATACCAAAGCCTCGACTCAAGGATGTCAGGGACTCTAAAACGTGACTAGTCTTTGATTCCCCTTTGGAGTGACAGGCTCTGAGTAGTGATGAGGCTTCAGAACCAAGCGGGCATTCAATTCAATTCAATTCAATTCAATTCAATTCAATTCAATTCAATTCAATTCAATTCAATTCAATTCAATTCAATTCAATTCAACTCAATTCAATTCAATTCAATTCAATTCAATTCAATTCAATTCAATTCAATTCAATTCAATTTTATTTATATAGCGCCATAACAATACAATTGCGCTTAACAGAGCCCAGAGCCTAAACCCCCTTAGTGCATGATAACTACAAGTCTTCATCTTCATCCTGACTGGTGTGGTGACACCTGACTGCTTCTCTTCTCATTTTTATATTATTATAGTTAGTTTCTTATATGTAGGCACTCTGAGATTCTTTTGAATGAAAAGTGTGTTAAAAATAGAATGAATTATTATTATTATTATTATTATAAAAACTACAAGTCTTCATCTTGGCCTTCATCTTCATCCTGCCTGGTGTGGTGACACCTGACTGCTTCTCTTCTCAGGTACACCATTAATGACAGGAGCCTGGGCCGACTCCTCACCAGCATCAGCAGCAAGTACAACACAGATGTGCAGCTGTGGCAGGTACAGAGTCACACTGCTCTCACTCCGTGTGTATGAGTGTGTGTGTGTGTGTGTGTATGAGTGTGTCACACTGCTCTTACTCCATCACACTGCTCTCACTCCGTCACACTGCTCTCACTCCGTCACACTGCTCTCACTCCTTGTGTATGAGTGTGTGTGTGTGTGTGTATGAGTGTGTGTGTGTGTGTGTGTATGAGTGTGTGTGTGTGTGTGTGTGTATGAGTGTGTCACACTGCTCTTACTTCATCACACTGCTCTCACTCCGTGTGTATGAGTGTGTGTGTGTGTGTGTATGAGTGTGTGTGTGTGTGTGTGTGTGTGTGTCACACTGCTCTTACTCCGTCACACTGCTCTCACTCCGTCACATCTCATATACAGAGAATCATGCATGTAAAATACACCTCCCTATGTAAGGAACCACTTTCCAGACCAACGACATGCGCTTTGCTGATATACAATATTTATTAAAGGATCCTGTCTTTGTAAACGTAATTAATCTGACTCCATTCAATTTAGGAACTCAGCCTTAGTCCCTGGTCTTTTAATGCTATATTGCTACCCGATAGGTAGGCTGATTTAGGGCCATTGCCTACAGTCTGTTTTGATTAATACCCCTCTTACTATAGTGTCGCTCAAGACATTGCCTCTGCCGTTTTCTATATTTTGGCATATTCCATGGACACAACCAGTTACTGGAGAATAGCTCAGAGGCTACATTGCTGCATGAAACATCCAAACATTCAGGGAGTATGAACATACCTGGTTGCTCAGAGGATGTGTGCAGGAGTCTCTGGCTACAGAAATACTCAAAGTATTTTGACTATATTCCCCTTAAATACCCTGTTCATTTACTCCTACATCTGGTATAATAATTCATCACACGGAATTTGCTGTGTACTGATGGGGATCACACAGTTGCAGAGACAAACGGAGGGGCTTGTCACCTCCTGAGGGGGTTACCTGCAGCCCACAGAGACCAGAATTATCATGATCTACAGTACCAGTCAAAAGATTGGACACACCTTTCATTTTTTGAAGAAGTGTTTTCTTTACTTTTATTATTTTCTACATTGTAAATTTATCCTGAAGACATTTCAACTACGAAAGAACACATATGGAATGATGTTCTAAAACAAAAAAAATGTGTTATCTACCATGTAGAAAATGATAAAAGTAAAGAAAAAACTTCTCCAGAAATGAGAAGGTGTGTCCAAACTTTTGACTGGTACTGTATGTTAAAACAAATCTATTCAGCTGCAGGACTGAGAACACTCTAGCATCCAGACTGAGACCATTCAAATGGACAAAGAAATCATCTTATATTTCAATACCACACTTATTACCCTTAACTCCATTTTCCTGTCCTTAGTTTAACCCTTGTGGCGAAAAGCGCAGGGAGAGAATTGGAGACAGGGTAGAGATAAGAACATCAGCAGGGGTGTGACTCAACCCGATGGAACAATGCAGTCCTGAATTTTTCTTTGAGACATAATCTGTGAACAACTGACCCCCACCTAATGAGTAATTGGAACTAGAAGGCCTTCTGTGTTTTTACAATCCAAAGATTCTTAGAGCCTTACACCCCTATCCATAAGCTGCAACACCCACATGTATGAACACACACTCATTGAGAAGGTTTTTCCGTGTTTATGGGAATCATTATTTACAGTCAGGAGTTAGAGTTACAGCACTAACCACAGACGGTTGTAGAAAATATCCTGGTTATAATACAGTTATGTGTGGTGAACATGGAGCAGTTTTCATAAACAAATAGAACCACAGAGCCTAGGGTTTTAGAGTACCACAATAGGCAGTGGTAGGAAGAGGCGTAACCCCTAAAGGCATGGCAGAGCCGGGGCGTCACAACTGCAAGTGTAATGTACAGTACGGCCAAGCGGAGAGGCCTGTGTTCAGAGAGGAATGAAGGAGCAGGCAGAAAGGCCTGTGTGTAGAGATGAAGGTCAGGTCAGTCAGGGAGGCCTACGTGCAGAGAGGCCTGTGTGCAGTGATGAAGGTCAGGCCAAACAGGCTACATAGTTTCCACAGGTACAGGCTTGTAAAGACAGCCAAATATTAATTAGAAAGATTTATGTATAAGGGGATGCGGAACTATCAAAGAGCGGGGAGACGTTCCCGGGAAAGAGCCCAGACATCGTAACCGGGAGGGGTGACACCACTGATAAGGACACAGCTGCTCTGCATCTTGAAAGATGTTTTGGCAATTAGTGAGCAGAATAGTCTGATCGGCTGAGCTTGGATAAAATGTATAGGTTTGAGAGAATACTCTGATTGGCTCAACTTGGATACGTTTTGGGTTTCTAATTGGAAAAGCATGTTGACAATATTGCCAATTAAAGTGGCATTATGGAGTAATTGTACTTCAGGGTTAGGGTTAGGATAAGCAGTTTTACCTTAAAGTAACTGCTACAATGACTTTTAATATGGAGAATAGCTTCCGTGCCATTGCCATACCAGTGTCCTTAGGCATATTACTGCGTTATGTAGGTTTGCCTGAAGCCGCCCTAGTTTTTTTGTCGCTAGCATCTTGTTAGCGATTAGCAATTCTTGCAACATACACTTACGTTCAGACCATCTAGGCATATTTAGATTTTTTAAAAACAACCTATGGGCAGCTTTACTTGACCTTCAAGCACACAGCCATTGACCTTCAGTGTGTGTCCTTGCCCTGTGTTCATCAGATGGAGCACTTCTTTGCCATGACACCAAACGCGGGTGCCGGGGAGATGCCCCGCAAACAGGCCTTGGAGACGGTGAAGAACAACATCGAGTGGGTGCGGCTAAACAAGGAAGAGATCCGGCTATGGCTCGTGAACAACGTGCCAGAGTGACGGAATCAAAGAACGGCAAAAGAGGAGAGGAGAGAAGGGGAGAGGAGAGGAGGGGAGGAGAGAGGAGAGAAGGGGAGAAGTGAGAGGCGGGATGATTTGACACTGACTGGATCTCACTTTAACCCTGGAGAAGGCGAAGCCCATGGCTGATTTACTCTTTAACCTTTTGTTTTATCATGTGAATTATGTATGAAGGCTTTTTAGAAACACGCAGAGAAGTCAGAGACTCTTTTGAGGATAGAGGCACTTAAATAAGATCTCTGTGGCACTGCACTGGGCTCAGTTAAGCATCACTCCCCCTGTACAAATCACAGTGATCTTGACCTATACAAACTGATCCATGAATTGAACTCAGTATGTATTGCATTTAGAAGGGTTGCGGATTATTCGGATCTGGGAAAAGTACAATATCCGCGTCACACGACGTCATACAGGAAGTGTAATATACTTTCAGGCATTGGTAGGGGTACCGAGGCCTAGTTTTTAGCCTTATACTCTAACCCTAACCAACCCTAACCCTAAAAAATCCTTAAAAAAAAGTTGATTCTGACACTTACAAAAACAGTATTGGACTTTTCAGGGATCCGATAAATCCGCAACCATTTAGAAGGGAAACTTTTTTTATTACAAAAAAAAAAAAAAAAAAGGATTGTTTCCTGTCCGATGTGACACAACCTGAAGGCATAGAGAGGCTCACTAACGGTGCAAACCCATGCCACCGTTGTGAGCGACTTCCATCGCTTTGAGTGGGCGTGGTGTAGCGTGTGGAAATAGCATACAGTCCAACTGTCAAAGACGACACCAAACAATCTCATTGGCTGCTGCCGGGAAATATCGCTCCTCATTTGCATAAGTTTCAACATGTTCGAATTTTCAACGGACGCGTCGCTCAGATCGCTAATTTACGTCACAATGGATTGGCTCCCATTGAAATGCATTGGGTTTAGAGATCGCGTCGCTCACAACGGTGGCATGGGTTTGCACCGTAAAAGCAGGTTGATCTTGTTTTAGTCCCAGTTCAGTTCCCATGACACAGACCCGAAGCTGGAGCAGATGGTTGCAGGGGGTCTGAGAGAGATGTGAAGTACCTTCATGGAAGGATGAACTGGATTCAATCTAAATAAACTGTATATGCCCTCTGTTTCTATTTAAACAATGTTGTGAAATATGCACTGAAATGACTACGAAGATGTACAGATGTCATAAAGATTTAATATTTGATTCAACTTGCCAATTGACTTCCTGTCTTTTCTGAAATATTGCTGTCTGTGTTGTCACTTGCACATCTAGCATAATGCTTATGAAATATTGAGCCAACATAATCTTCCACCAGAGGCATCCTGAAGGTTGTTTTTAAAGCATCATGACATACAGAACATAAATTATTTAGATCCTCAGCATCTCTCAAGAACTCTCAAGATAAAACACAGTAACTGTAGGAATTATTTAATGAGTAAGAAGTAATTTAGGATAATTCATTTCAGGAGTTAGTGACACACACACACACACAATACGATGTTGAGGGGGTTTTACCTAGAAAATGGGTGTGGTATAAGGTGCCAGGGACATCTTTTGATTTGGTTGGAGTCAGAGTAGATGAGGTCATTTCATTGGGTGAGGAGTTCAACCACTCCTGAGGAAGATGGGAGTGTCTGACCTATTATAAACTGACATGGAATTTAGACATGACATGACAATGAACTACTGGTCCTTACCAGATGGATGAGTGTGTTCTCTGAAATATTTTTAGCATCATCACAAACCTCATTAGTTATTTATTTACTAGAGCTTTTTAATTCCACAATAAACTGGTAGTATGTTAATATTCCTTTTTGGATAATAAAACGCACAAAACAAAACATTTCAACGAAAGACAACAAAAGCTGACATATCATTCATTTGCAGAAGGTCTTATGGGTCCACTTCACCCATAGAGGTGGAGGATGAGGATGGTGTTTGAGGATGGTGTCCCCACCTCTGTAACGACCAGCGTTGGACAGAGGGCATTATGGGATAGATGTTAACGTTCCCTCAGAGATGCTCGTCATTTACTGGTTGAGAGGAAGCTGGGAAATTGTCAAGGGAACCTGGTTACTGATGGTGATTCGTTGTCGCGACTGGCATTGAAGCATTCCAGCAATGGCTCGTCTGAATCTACATAAGAGGCAGAAGTATTAGCATAAGTATTTGTATAAGTATAAGTGTAAGTATTAGCATGAGTATTAGCATACGGATTAGACAACCGCAAACTGTAGCCAACGTGGTTCATTTGCACAAACACACAGTAGCAAGTTTCATTCATTTAAACATGCAGGATATACTTAAACTTGTTCTGTTCACTAATATGCTTATTTCTTGGATTTCATGGATTCCTTGGAACAGCGCAACAAGAGAAAACAATAAGGGACAGGAGTCTTACTTCTTATTAGCAATGACGTAAATGCACGGATTGTAGAACGTGGAAGATTTGGCAAAGAGTGGGCCAATGATTGCCATAGGAGCGGGGATTTTCCTGGGATCACCGAACGATGCCCACAGACACACTATGGAGTACGGAGACCAGGCCACCAGGAACATCAAGATCATCACAATGGACATCTGTGCCAACACACACACACACACACACACACACACAC